>NW_004955407.1:34802682-34865145 GCF_000276665.1 Chinchilla lanigera | reverse complement strand
TATATATATATATTTTTTTTTCCAATTTAGTGCAGTGTGGAGTTTTGGGGAGATACCTGTTTATATCACTTTTAGCATTTTGTCCTTAGCTCCAAGGACATCACAGGTAAAGGAGCCTGCTTATCGTCAGCTGGGGATTGATCCTCAATCTATAGCTGATCTCTGGGATCTAAGCTGGGCCATAAGAGATCCAGACTCTTATCTTTTATCCAATTTAAGGTAACCTTGGCCTTAGGTTCTACTGCCTCTTTCAGGCCTAATCAAACAGCAGACCTCAGGTCATCTCCTTGCTCTTCCAAAGAAATCTCAAGATAAAAAGCAAATAAAGCAGAAAAGATCCTACACAAAGTAAGGGAAAATCAAAATCTTTAACCTCTATGTTATTCTTGCCTCAGTGGAGAAAATAGTAACTCCTACTATAGTTAGTGTATGTAGTTAACAGTCTGGAAAAACTTGTTTTATCCAGGCATGGTGGTGCAAGTTCAAGGCCAGCCTGGGAAACTTAGTGAGATCCTGTCTTAGATTAAAATTTTTAAAAAGGGTCTGGGGATGTGCCTCAGTGGTAGATGTAGGGGTTGCCTTGGGTTCATTTCCCAAGACAACAAAATATAAACAAGTAATACTCAAAAATGTCTCTTAATTTCTCTCCTTTTTAGGGAATTTTGAACATATTCTGATTTGTAGAGCGTTTGGAAAAAACTAAGTCACAATTTATTTTTTTATCTCGGAAGAAAACTATCAGAATTCAAGTTCTCGGGGCATCAACTGTGTTCACTGATCTCTGAACTTGTACCACCAAGCACAAAGCCTGGTGTGCCGCGGCTACTCAGTAAGTGACTGTCTGAAGATGTCTGCTTTTGTCCAAATAACTTATCTCCTCAGCGTCATAATCAGGCCAGGTAATGAATATTCTGTTTCCACGGAGAGAGTTCACTCTATTTCTATTTGAAACTCCAAGTTCTTAAACAAACAAACAAGATGATGGAAAATTGAAATATTCTAGGACATTATTAATAGCTACCTTTTTATCATCTATGTGAATGTTAGTTTCTAATATAACAATGCCTATCTAAGAAGGAATTTGCTTACATTTGCTGCCTGCATTTCTTATCTTGGCCTTTTGGTGTCATTCTGAGATTAATCTGAAAAGCGTATGAAGTATGGTGAAATTATCTCTCTCTGGCTTTGGGTCTTTTTGGTCTGTGACTTGAAGCAAAGATTATTACACCTATAGTGAAGTTCACTAATCTAATGTTTTCAGTGCTATCTTAACTGAATATTTCATACCTGATATGAGGGGAAGAATGCAAATTCAACTAAGAGAACCTGTGATAGCATGATAGGCCTTTAGTTTTTATGGATAGAAAGAGCTTTTTATAAAATATCTTTTATTTACTCCGCATGAGGACTTTTAATGCAAACAAAACTGAGGTCCTCGGGCCATACTAGGCTCTAATCGATTCTGGGTAATCTGTTCTCTGCTGGGCTACAGAGAGATGATGAGACCCTTCACGTCTGCTCTTTCTGTTCTGTGCCTGGGGTCCTCTTCCACACTTGTCCACCCGGGAAGAAGCGTGAAAACCTCCGCACTTCAAGCACATCGCCAGTCCACAGCTAGCCGCATTCTCGGCCTTCGCCTTCCTCACGCAAAAGATCTGCTTTCAACGCCTTTTCTTTTTCCCATTATTAATTCTATTTTCTCTCCATTTGTCTATGCATATGCTTAATGACATGGTCTTTTCTGTGCTGTAAAAAATAAGTGAATAAATAAACAAAAATCAATATTGAACTGTAGCTTCATAAGACAGAAGCAAATGGTCTGAGTTCATTGTGTCTGGACATTACTATATTTATTCTATCTAGCACCCTACACTCACCTACTGTCTACACTGGGAGTCCCCACTTACCCTGATTTTTAGACTGCATTCATTCTCAGGGGAAGCATTGCCACCACCTGGATAGATGAACAACTCTTCTATCTAGACAGTCAGTTTATTATATATTGGCTTAATATATAGCCAATTTCTGGAGCTGTGGGTGGTTCAACTTAAAGTGTTATGGCCCTCTGAAAACACTGGAGGTTCCAGTTTTGAAAATAGTCTATTTACTTATGTTCTTGTCTGAACAATAGATTGAAGTAAAGTTTTAAAGTTTCTTAGAGAGCAATTATTCTAATTTAGAATAAAGTATTGTAAACTGAAATTCAATTCTGCGAGGTCAGAGGTATAGCTAAGAACTGTGAAGGGTCTGAGATCTCCACATTTACAAGCTAACAGGTCAGTCTGCCAGGGTGCCAGGGCTATGGCAGAAGATATGAAAGACCACGCCAGAGACAAAGCATTCCATGACCACAGTACAGCAAGCTGCATGAGCATCACTGAATTGGTTTTCCTTGTCCCTCGGCCTCATGGGCATGGTGCAGACAGGGCTAGATTTTGTCTACACTTTTAGTAGGTTGGAACGCTGTGTTAAGGAACCCAAAGCTTACATAGCAGGCGATAAGCATGCCTGCCTTCTCCTCCAAAGCTGTTTGCTATATAAACACCGTTGGCAAGGTATTCCAGAATGGAGAACAGTCAGTGACTCATTTACAAGCCGTGCTGTGGGAAGCAGAATTGAATACGTTTTTAGAGCTGTCTCACTCTCCGATTCTCATTCATTATGGGCTGATGGCTACTTCGAGGCCGTCAACTCTCTAGCACTTTCAGCCTTCCCATATTCTGCCCAAAAGAAGTCTATAGGCGAGAAATCTATGGTGGGAGTTGCATTGTCTATGGTGCGTGCAGAGAATCATGTACGGATCACAGCAGGGACAGCGAGAGCCTGAGGACACTGGTGTGGCATTGATACCCATTATCACACTACGCAGTTTTAGTGTTGCCTTTCCCCAGTACTACCTGTACAGTTCACCCCTTTCAATCTATGACTGAGTTGTTAGTCTGCTAGAAATGCCCGTGAGTCTTAAGTGACCAGGAATGATATTTTCAAGGACTTTCCTCATGTCATTGCTCTTAACCAGCTGCTTATCTGCATGCCTCTTACAGGGTAGTCATGAGGAAAGAACAAAAATAGAATTCAGAGAAGTCAGTTTGGCAACTTATTAACATCTTAGGAGATATTGAGAGGAAAAGATGGGAACTAATTGCTTAAATTTGTCTTTCAAAGTAATTGTATCTTTTGTTCCTGATCTCTGTGACCTCAGCCTTAGAAAACCAAGGGTTGGTCCTCAGTCAAGATTGTGTCAGTGATTATTTGAAGAACAAACTGAGGAAATGTAAGCAAAGATTTTTTTTTTTCTCCTCATCACCTTTTCACCACGATTAGATTTATTTGCTCCCCTTCCCTGGTCCCCTTCTCATTTAAGCTTTCCAAGTGTTTTAGAATCAAGAGTGAAAAATGAAACCCAGTTCGTGCTTTTAAGAAAATGAGAGGACGCACAGGTTGTATTGACAAGTGCATTTTCTAGGAGCATGAAAGTGTTGAGAATTTTTAGAAAAGAACTGTACAACCCTGACCAGTGAGAGAGCCACTAATTCAGAATCTGAGATAAATTTAAAATGTGGGTGAAGTGCATTGATTTACTATTAGGAATAGAAGTGGGGACAGGTTTGCCAAGAAAATTAAAATTATAAAAAAGGGAAATATTTAGTCTTTATAAGGCTGAAGGCCAACAGATATTTCTAAACACTTATAACACCACTCTGTGTTTAAATACGCTTCTGAGCAACAGTGAGGATCCTAATTCCTAGTGTTCTTTAAATCTATTATTAAAACCCTTAAAATTTCTACTTAAGACATGTAGCTCTTTCCCTTCCTTAGGCCCTGTCATCCTTGTTACCACATGAACTTAAAATTAAGCTGAATTTTGTGAAAATGTTTCTCCACTTTAGACTTTTCCAAAACTTTTTACCCAATTAGAGGAAATTAATGAGGTTTATTGCACTTGGAGTTGATATGGAATCACCAGCAGACAGTCAGGCCGCGTTTCTCCCCGGGTAGTGTCTGAAAGGAGAGAGAGGTTTTCTGCGCTTCCCGGAGCTTACAGAAACTCAATTCCGAGAGGAATTGTGTTATTTTGAGCATCCAGCATCTCTGTCTTCTGGTTTGCTTTCTTCAAACTTTCTTGACAGCATCTAGTCTAACTCACTCACTTATTTGTACCATCATTCAAGATGATAACCCGTGGGGATCCATGAGCCCATTAGGGTGCAAGTACAATTATTAGTATATCCATAGTAACCTTAACATAACACGGGCACATTTAATATTATTCTCTTGGTGGCAGTTTTGAATGCTATAACTATTACTTATCTATCCTTAAATTGATGATAGAACTTTGACACATCAGGCCTTCCTTGTATTTCTTTTCTTCCTGTACCTGAGAGTAAATGCTGAGGTACTGGCTCTACTTCTGTATCACATAGCATGCTGACATGATTGATGACATGGGTTAGCTGATGATCACATTCACAGGGTCATGGATCATAGACAAGAAATTCAGGGATGCTAAAATGATACGTACAGGTGTAGAGCTGTTTGATCCTTTAATGACTGAATAGAAGGTTTTAGTTGAATACCAAGGCCAAGGCCCAACTTTGATGCATTCTTAACAGAGATGCAGACCATAAATTAAGGTGAGCCATGCTGATCTCCTTACACAGGTTATTTGAAACCATTAAAAAATACAATGGAAAATATTACATTTAGAATAGAAGCAAAATACTAGTATTCTAGGCATAAAATTTTTAACACATGTTTAATCTTAAGAGGAAAGCGTCATTAAGGAGCATGAAAAATAAGACTCACATAAGCAGAGGACTTAGCTTATTTTTGGATATGAGGGCTCAGTATATTCAATAATCTAAAGGTGTCAATTCCTTAAAAATTAAACCATGCTCAATTATCCATCCTCTCTCTCCAGAATGGAACTTGAGAAATAATGTTCACCTGGAGAAACAGATGTGTGAGAATTATCATGAAAATTCAGACACCACACTGAGATTCGAAGAGAGTGCAGCAGGGAACCAATGTGCACCACGCTGAAGTGTCTTACCTCGTTACGTAGAGTACTGGAGTGTTGGATCTGGAGGAACAGGAGACATCAATTGCATAGGCTCTCAGAAATTGCTCTAGATCTATAGGATGCAAATCTCAAATGCATAAAGGGAGCATTTTATCAATAAACTAACATAATCTAGTAAATTATGTTGGTTCAACGTATTAACCATTTCGATAATAAACCCCCATTTTCAATACCAAAATTATTTCAAATGGACCCAGGAGTTAACCATTATATGACTAGGTAAATAATTATGTATATTAATTTTTATATATAATCAGAAGTTAAATAGTGAGAAAAATTGGTGAATTTAACTTAAAATTTACTTATAAGTTGAAACCTTCTGCATGACAAAAAATTCTATAAATAAAACTATAAGACAAAACTATAAGACCTATGAAAGCATTTTCAAACACATAGGATGAATTTCACTGACATATAAAAACTTTACAAGTCAATTTAAAATTAAAAACAAGCAATGCATAGAAAAAAGAAATAGTAAATGGATGATAAAATCATTCAAATTTTTAAACTTGATTAAGAAACAAAATACCATTTTTCTTTTTTTTCCTCTTTCTGTGATTTCTTTTTTTTTGTTTTTTTTTTCCGATACCAGGAATCAAACTCATGATGTTGCGCTTGGCCAGGCAGATGCTGTGCCACTGAGCTAAATCCCCAGCCCCTCTTTCTGTGATTTCCTTCCTTCCTCACTCCTTTCCTTCCATAGCACTGGAGACTGAACTCAGGGCCTTTGCACTGAGCCACATCCCCAGCCTCCAGCCCCTTTTGAAATTTTGAGGCAGGGTGTTGCTAAGTTGTTTAGCGATCCAGGCTGGGTTCAAATTTTCATCTTCCTATCTCACTCTCCCAGAGTGCTTGGATTACAGGTGTGTGCCATCATGCCTGACTCAGTTTTCTCTGATCTAGCAGATGGCAAACAGTAAAAAAAGAATGTGAAATGGAGCAATGAACCATGCTGGCTCCATACATAGTGAGGCAGTGAGAAACAATTTGCGTGATTTTAGGAAGGCATCCTGCATTCCACGTAACTTGTACATAAGGTAGTCAGGTGAAAGACGCTCAGTATACCATTTTCTGTGATGGTAAACGGCTGAAACATGCTAGATGTCCATAGGCAGAAAGAGGGGGAAGGTTGCTGACACAGATCACACCAAATCCAGATAATGAATGAGCGCTGCATGTCCTGAAGTTTGAAGTCCAGTACAAGGCAGAATGTGTTGCCGTGACCCCCAGGTGGAAGGATTCAAGCGCTTGTTTTTGATGGCTGTTTCTGGAAGGTGGAGCTGGGGAGTGGAGTGGGTGGGAGATCTGATTTTGTTTCTGTTTCAGAGTTCAACTGCAGGTGACAGCAGCTGTAGATATTTTAAGCAGAAATTGATAACCCAGTTGTCTGTTTTGTGACACAGTGCGTGTGTTACGGTTGGAATATTTCCCCTGGAGTTTGTGTGTTGGAAAATTAGCCCCCAGGTTGGCAGAGCTGAGAGATGATGGGATCTTGAAAAGATAATCAGGTGGTTCAGGAGAGATTAGCCCCATTCAGGACTTAGTGAGTGTTCCCAAGACTGACTTGTTACGACATGGGGCTACCCTTACGTTTTGTCCCTTTCTTATGTACCTACCTGCTCATTCTTTCACTTCTGCTACCAACTGAGGTGGCACAAAGCCCTCACCAGCCCCTGCCCCTGGATTTCCCCAGGCTCCAGAATCAAGAGCCAGAATAGATTTCCTGTATATATCATGCAGTCTCATGCTTTTGTTAATACAACAGAAAATAGACTAAGCCATTAAGTAGACATGGAAACACTTGTGCTTTCAGCATGAACAATAACACATACAGGTTTGGTTGACTACTCAAAATATCCACAGTCCCAGCTAACACAATGTTTGAAGCCCGGGAGACACTGGGACAACAGAGGCAGGTAATTAGATGTGGCCACTCAGGGATGCTACAAAAGGAAAACAGTGAGTGAGAGGGCTGGCACGTGGCCTAAGAAAACAGGTTGGAGCTCAGAGCATGGGAGTAAGAAAAACTGCCTGGTGGTGGAACCTTCAAAGCAGGGCCACCCCTGTCAGGACTAGGTAAATATACATAATTATTTACCTAGTCATATAATGGTTAACTCCTGGGTCCATTTGAAATAATTTTGGTATTGAAAATGGGGGTTTATTATAGAAATGGTTAATACGTTGAACCAACATAATTTACTAGATTATGTACAAGTTACGCAACGTGGAATGCAGGATGCATTCATTCATCTGGGGCAGGCAATCACGGCAAGTTTCTTGGAAAGTGTTCTGTAGTTGAGCTGAGCATTTTCTTCCTGCTCCTTTTATTAAGTTAATAAAATCACTTATTAACTAACACAACTGTCATGCCAAAATAGCATCACATCTCTTAGTCCTACATGAGCTATTTTGGACCTGTGGAAGATATGGTAGAGTACAAGAAGCTGTTTTGGGAAGGAAGGCCCTTAGGATGGCTGGGAAGGCTGGAGGTTGGGCTTCCAGAGTGACTGAGGGGGCACTCCAAGAGCAAGTTTGGACATCGATCCTCTGGAGGAGCCACTTCCTCAGGCAGGAGAAGACAAGGAGTCCATCACTGTACCTGCTGAGTTAAAGTACAAACTATTAGGTGGGTGTGATGGGGCATGCTTGTAATTTCAGTACTCTGGAGAGCTGGGGCAGGAGGATCCCAGATCTGAGCCCATTTTAGGCCACCTAGTAACTTATTAAGATCTTGTTTCAAAATTTAAAAAGTTTTAAAAAGGGCTGGAAATGTAGCTCAGTGTGAAGGGCTTGTGTTCCAGATCTCATAACATACACACATTATTGATCAGTTGGAAAACAAGAAGGTAAAAGATGAATAGATGATGGGTGTGTGCTAAAGCAAGTCGAAGACAAAGTTGACAACTTTGGAACCTGGATGGTAGATGTATGGACTTTGACTATGCAGTACTTTCAACTATTGTGGGTCCTTGAAAATGTCCAGAATTTGCAAGACAAAATAAAATAGGCTGTAGCTTCTTTCTGCAGGTGACACTTCCCTGCTGCCCCTCAGCATGCCTGAGACTGGGGACTGGACACTGGGATGATGTCTGGCCCCATAGGCCTGGTTGCCCTGATCTTTGTTGATGAGAATGGGGATAGGAGTCTCCTCCCACCTCCCGACACTATCTGCCCAAAGCAATGTTCCCAGTAACGGGAAGCCAGCCTCCACCTCGCCTCTGCTTGCTTCTGTGCAAATCTTTCACAAAGATATCAAATTTGAAGAAGGTGGTGTTACTCCTTGATGCAAAGGGCTATTGAGAGACATGGTTGTCACCTTCCTTGCCTCTGCAGAGCCATAAATGTGAGTTAATTTTGATTACCCAACTTGGATTAGAGCCACCTAGAGAGGTGACTGGATGGGGAGGGTGCATTGATGAGTTCATGTTAAATAGGAAGTTGGCAGGTGGGCTCTAGTTGGAGAAAGTAGGTCACTAGAGTCATGTTCACCAAGGTCATGCCTTTTAATGGTGTATCATTCTGGGGGCTCTTCTCTTGCATGCTGGTTCTTGGCTGCCATGAGGTAACAGTTGTTCTCCACCATTTCTTTCTGCTATGGTGTTTTTGCCTTGGAGCCAGCTGACCATTGACCGAACTATTTGAAACTGTGAGCTGAAATAAACTTTTCCTCCTTTGAGTTGTGTAAGTCAAGCATTCCGATAGAACATTGCCAAACACAGCCAGGAACACAAGACAATGGCTGGAGTGGATGCCGAGTGCTAATGCTCTTTATTCATCAAAAATGTGGACTCTATCAGATGGTTTTCTTTTGCTTTCTTGTGGTTTCTAAAAGGGGAGTATAATGTATACACATTAAAGTGCACAGTTTGATGCATTTTTAAAAGTATATATCTCTGTGTAGTTAGCATGCCAGTTAGGATACAGAACATTTCCTTGGCAGCAGGAATTCCTTTGTGCCACCCTGAGCAGCAACTGTCGTTCTGGTTCCCAGTCTTACTACTAGTTCTGCTTGTTCTTCACACTGGAGAAATGAAATGAGAAAAAAGTCCATTTAAATAACTTGTACAAGAACATTGATAGCAGCATTATTCATCATAGCTCCAGACTGGAAACATCCTAAATGTCTACCAGCAGAAGGATCAAAATCAGACTATGTTGTGTCTGTATAACAGAACACCTCTCATTAAGAGAAAGGAATAAATGCTTGATACATATGCGTGGACGAAGCTCGGGTAAAATGTAAATTCACTTTATAATTACTGAAGTTTCACTCCGCTTTTGTTTCATTTTACTCTTGATGGTGGTTTTCGAGGTTATGTTATAATCATCACATGTTACTTTAAAATTTTAAATTTATATATAGGGTACTGTCAAGATTTAGCCATTATAAACTATGCCTCTATAAACAGATGAATGGATAAAGAAAATGTAGTAATTATATATCATGGAGTGCTACTGTGTCATAAAGAAAGACAAATTTGAGTAATTTGTAGGAAAATGAATGTAGATCCTGAGACCATAATGTTAAGTGAAATAAATCAGACACTCAAGCTTAAATATCACATCATTTGTGTGTTATGAGAAACCCAAATTATGAATAAAGAGTAAAATAAAAGATAGGTAATAGAAAGTAGGGAGGCAGAGCTTTCTCAAATGGGAAGGGGATTAAGAGAAGGAGGGAGAGGAGTGAGGGGAGAGAAAGGGATGGAAGAAACAAGTTAGGGTATGTTATGAACATGCATCAACTGCCCTGAAGAACATAAACATTACGTAGTGCAAACATGTACTAATAAAAAATTTAAATACAAAATATGGCAAGCATCATGATTAAGTACTAGAAATTATGATAATAATATGAAATTATATTTATATTTCTAATCTAAACATTATTTACATACAAAATATAAATTATTTATATTTTAAATACAAAACTAAGATGATAGGTAGATTACTAATTTGGGAATGAAAGGGATCAGAAGATGTGACCCCAAAATATGTTGCTATATTATATTGATTATTGTGAGATGAAAGCAATTAAGAGCAAGTAAATGTAGGAAGGGCCCTGTGCCCTCGCCTTCCCTGCCTAAAAGAAGGCAGAGAATTCCTGTGAGAAAGGTTCCCTTCTGTACCACAAAGAGGAGAAAATTCTCTTCCCTACAGATAGGGAGACAATGCCAAGAGTCTGCTCAAATAAACTTCACTAAAATACCCCTTACGTCCCAGGGGTTCCCTTATGTCTTTTCTATTTGTTCTCCCACAATTTACTATCCCAGGAGCCCAAGTCCTTTTCCATTATTTTTTTTTTTTTTTTTTTTTTTTTTTTGGTTTTTCTCCGGTACCGGGAACTGAACTCACGACCTTCCGCTTGCCAGGCAGGCGCTTTTGCCGCTGAGCTAAATCCCCAGCCCCCTATCTTTTCACTTCTTCACAGATTTATCCCCCCATGTGAAAATTGCATATAAACCCCCACGCCTATCAGCGCCCGCGGGGTTTTCATATTTTTTCTATAAAGCTGCCTGTGCCGTGTGAAGACATTAATGTGAACGAAGATCTAGATGCTGTTGTCCTGCTGGTCTTTTCATTTTGTTTCATTCGCAGGCCTCTGATGCTGAACCCAAATGAGTGAAGAAATTTTTATTTCCTTCTCCAAGAAGCAAAGAAAGAAGCAGGATTAAGTCAAAACTCCAAGTTACTAATTACTCTGTGAGGGGACCTTAAGAACGAAGGCCAGAGCCAGCAACTCATTTAGTCATCAAACATATTCAGATTTTACTTTCAGAATAAAAAACCCTATCATTTAATTTGACTTCATAGTTATATAAAGTGGGATGCAGTTAGAACAGTAGGAATCATATTGATAATAGCTCAAGACAGAACTCTCATTTTACATTACAAAAATTCTAAAGTAAATGGTCATAGGGTAGATTTGATGGCTTAACAATGGCACCAAGCTTATAAATTTTGTTCTTTTTTAGTTCTGACATCCCTCCACTATGAAGAAAACTCCTTGCCTTCCCCTCATGATCTCAAGATGGCTGCCTGTGCTCCAAACCTCATGTCATCACGTGATAGCATGCCAGCGAGCAGGAGGAGCTGGTGCACAAGGCTTTCTCTTCCATGTGTCTCTTTTGTCACAAGGAAATCAGTCCTAGGAATCTGGAACAGGCTTCTTTCACCGCTCTGTAAGTACAGAATCTTGTAGCATTACACATTATTCTCAAGTGTTTCTTTTCAACAGTATAAGCAGTAGTAGATTGTAGAGACCTTTCCAATTTGAGAGATTTCTGAAGCTTTGAACACTAAAAACCACAGGTTAATTCACACAATGTTTGTGAATCAAGTATTTGTTTTCACAATTTATACATAGCAGAGTGATTAAATCTTAGTCGCTGTTTTTTACTTCTATATTTTCTCTAAATCTCTTAAGGCATGGTGGGTAGCTTCCCTCAACCCAATAAGGTCTTTTTTGGTTTTTTTTGAGCTTTGAAAGGGCCAGACCTTGGGGCAGGAGAGAAAACTGAGGAAAAAGAGGAGTGAAGGGGTTCTAGAGTTTGGGTTGAAACTCAGGACTCCATTCTTAGAGCAACGCCATTCTTGGCATTTAGCCCAGCTGTGGCAGGGCAGGGTCTGGGCTTGGAGGGAGACACCCAGGAGAAGCACTAGGATGACCCAGGGTGCAGCCTGCTCAGGGAACTCAGGGACACAAGTGGAGAATGTGTCCCCATTTCTTAGGCTTGGCATCATGGTATCTCAAGGCCTGGGCCAGTCTTCCTGTACCTCTGCACATAGCCTCCGCCTGACCGCTTCCTGTCTCTATGTGAATTTCTCTAATATGAATTTCCCCAAGCCTCTTTCAGTGATCTATGTTTGTGTGACTGCTTGTGAGAGGGGTTGTGCCTTTCTATGGGACCCACCAGAACTCCTTTCTGCTCCTGCCCTGAACCACCACACGCAGCCACAGATCGCTTCCCTCGGGAACCTTTCCAGGCCTCAGCAGGTGGAACTAGCCATCCTGTCCTCATGGCCTGTGTGATGGTAGCTTTGTCCCTAGCCCCTGCACTTCAAGCGTTTGTGCATCTGTTTGGCCTAGCTAATTGTTCCTTTCTTTCTTTTCTCTTTCTTTCTTTCTTTCTTTCTTTCTTTCTTTCTTTCTTTCTTTCTTTCTTTCTTTCTTTCTTTCTTTCTTTTTTTCTTTCTTTCTTTCTTTCTTTCTTTTCCTCTTCTTTCTTTCTTCCTTCCTTCTTTCCTTCCTTCCTTCTTTCCTTCCTGTCTCTCTGGTAGTGGGGATTGAACTCCTGGCTTTTGCACTAGTTGCATCCCCATCCCTTTTTGATATCTTATTTTGAGACAGGCTCTTGCTAAGTCACTTCTTTCCTTTTCTCAGGCAGGACCGGAGAGTCCCTTTCAGAGTGCTGGGATTACAGGCATGTGCTACCACAGCTGGCTCTCCTTGTTGAATCCTTGAGATCCTGGCTCAGAATATGGCCCACAGCAGACCGTGCGGGTTCATTGAAGAGACGCAGGAAACTCTGCAGCCGTGACCTCGGCTAGCTGCTGCTGTCCCCTCATCGCCCAACATTTCGCACTGCCACATCCCAGGAGGGCACTGTAGATGGCCACCTCCCCTTTTCATCGAGGGCCTTACTTCAGGGAACAAGAACCAAACTAGCGGTTTTGTTCGGACTCTGTGGTAACAGCCGGCCTCCCGTTTTCCCCTTTTTTGAAAGCACCTGGCCCACATCTGCGTATGCTGGGAAGCATCTCCCGGGAGCACCTTGCCCGGTGGGATCTGTAAATGTGTCAGGGTCTGTTCCACAGGCTGGCTCTTCCCCAGTCTCTAAGACAGTCATGACAAAGGCCAAGAAATGCCACATGCAGAGCCTGGCGCTGTAACTGTGCCTAGGGGAGCAGGAGTGACTGGTCTTTTGGGCAAGACACAATCAGCTCTGCTGAGAGGTTATGCAGGAAGGAGGAGCCGATCTCTTCCGTCCTGGCTGGGAAGCTTGGGTGGCGCCCCTTGGAGGACACGGGGTTTGCTGGGAGGAATGCACCTTGGTCGTGAGAGAAGATGTCCCTCCACTCTGTGCCCATCACTCCAGGCCAGGTTGGAAAAAGGGCACATGCCCTGGAGTTCTGTGCACCCGCGGAGCTATTGACCAGACCATCCTGCCCTTTGCCTGGTGGATTCTTCCTGCCCTGCCCCTTGCTCTGCCCCTTCCCCTCAGCCTGGATTCTCTGTTTCTTCAGCATCCTCTGCTCTGTCTTATCATGCTGCCCTGAAAATTCTACTCATGTGTCTATCTCCAAAATAGACTATTTATAAATATTATGGTATTTGTGCCATGTAGCACATGTGCTAGCCATTATTTTGACAACGGAACACAGACTAGCTTCTTTAATCTTCACAGTGACCCAGTGGTGGAGGGACCCCTGGAATCTCCATTAGGTATTTGGAATAAAGGGCTACCTTATTCCCGCTCTGTCCTCAGAATCCGGAGCAAGCTCTGAGGACACTGAGTGGAATGACTGGGTAACTGCATGGGTGAACTGCTTCCAGCTCGCTGAGAAGAGGCTATGCTGCATGTACACGGCACGAGGACCAGGTCTTCCCTCTGTTCTTTCCTACTTTCTTCTCGCCATCCATTCTGTCTTGTGGTATTATATTCCCCAAGCCTTGCTCCAGAACCTCAAAGACGCAAATTTAACCTAGCTGATATAAAGTAGTCATTTAAAAAACACAGTCTCTTAATTTGCTAACATTACACTTTTCTGTTGGCTTTCTGCGGTTTGGTAAAAGAACCTGATTGGTATTATTGTCTGGAAAATGCCCTCTGAGAACAGGGACAGTTAATGACTCTTTCCTACTGAGTCCAAGAGAGGATGCCAAGTACCCTGTGGGCACAGAGAAAATATTAATTGATGTTGATTTCCTGCCTTATTATTTAAATATGCTAAATGGCTCCTGAGAAGCTTCCAAAGAGTTAATATGTTGCCCAAAATATGCCTTATCCAGGGAGTACTTTACTCCGGAGTGTTCAGTGGCTGAGTTTTCGATGCCAGCCTATTTCGTAAATTTGATGAATGTGCAGAGGAAGACGTGAGATAAAATTTGAATATGAAATGACAGAAACTACTCCTTCTTTTAAGGAAAAGCGAACTTGAATATCAAATTGCTCGCACCCAACTGGCATGCGTGATCCATATATATTACAAAATGTAATGACTTGTCTTTTTTTACCAACATTGCATGCTATTAAAAATGTGTGAAAGTTGAAATACACTAAGTTTAATTATTTTCCCATTCTTCCACTACCAGAGTTCCTAAAAATAAATGTAAAAATAGATTATTCTATGTTTTTGGTGTATAAATCATTGGGCAATAATTTACTCTGAAGCCAAATCACCAAAACTTATTATTGCTCATTTTAAAATAGGAAAAGTTGTAGATACATCCCTATCATGTATTTTTTGTGTCTGGGATACGGGGGCTTGAACCCAATGTATCCCTAGCCCCTTTTTAATTTTGAGGCAGGGACTTGCTAAGTTGCCCAGGTTTGGGTTGAACTTGTGGTGCTCCTGCCTCGGCCTCCCAGAGAACTGAAAAAACAGGCATGTGCTGCCACACCCGGCTTCCTTTTCATATATTCTGGAGAGATTATAGAATATCCTAGGCAGATGAGCACTGACAGTGGTACAAATCAGATTAACTTGTTGTCACTATTGTAGCCCAAGGTTCTGAGCACAGCTCTTAGATTTCCAATAAGCCATCAACAGCCAGGAAGGATGACTTTCCTGGACTGAGTTTGCTAAGAAATTGTCAGGAGATTAACAATGAGGTCTGATCAGATTTGGGCTACGTGTGGCTGTGCTCATGCGGGAGAGCACCTAAAGGCCTTTGGGTGCTGACGCAAGACAATGATAATGCCAAGTACTAAAATAAGATAGAATATAGGTCCACAACTCTTGAACCCTGGAGTTGGATACATTTTAAAATCAGAAGATCTTCAGCCCTTGTTATCCCCATGTCCCATATGATGTCATAGCTCTAGCAGGCTTTGCACTCTCATTTCATAATTAAAACTGTTACCTTCGTTTTAAGTGCAGGTGTTCCCTGTCACTGGGATAAGGGCTATTGATATCCTCGTGTAACTTTAGGGTAGGTTTTACTCACAGGTGACTTTTAGCCCCAAAGTCAGTTTCCAAAAACTTTGGCTCTTCATGTTGTCATAAAGGATTGTGGCGGTACGTAATCGAGTTCCAAAAAGTCCATGTCACCAACAGAAAAGAAGGGTGAAGCAAAGGAGATAACAGTAGCATGTTTGGGTAACTGCTACTCAGTTCTGTATTGTGAAGGATCTGGTACATTTTAGGCCCAACAAGCCAAAGTATTGGAGTTCTCTGCCCAGAAGCCAACCTCTGTTTGTTACCTAAGGGATATGTTCTTAACCATATTATAATTTTTTATTTGAATAAATAATATTATACCAGTAGATATATGAAAAATAATATTCTATCATAGAAAATTTTCTTATGTTTTCCTTCAGACTTCATGTGTATATGTAATTTACTCAGTGTAGACGCAAATCTTTTATCTTTTTTACTTAAATTAGAATGAGTCTTTCTTATAACAGTCATTTTATTGATATATGTTTGTGATACATTATAATAATTCATCATGGGGAATTGGTACATACACATATTGCATCTTAGCTGTGTTTACTTCTCCTTCTCTTCTCTATCCTCCTATTCCTAGCTTCCCCTCCCATCTGCACAGTCTACCTTTCTCTTTCCTTTTCCTTGATGAAAAAGGATCAATTTGAGTCATTTGTAGGAAAATAAATGCATTTTGAGACCATAACGTGAAGTAATATAAATGTCATTTTTAAACAGTCTCTTCTGAAGCAAACTTTAATATAGTACTCCATTGCTCTCTTGGAAAGCAGAGGCAGAAACTATGAAGAAAACAGCAGGAGTTTTCTTCTGCCACAAGAGTCAAGCACAGCTGTCAATGGATGAGGATGTGGCTCAGCGGTAGCGCGGTACCGGGCGCCCACAAGGTCCTGGGTTCCAGCCCGAGCATCACAAAAACTAGAAACAAAGCAAAACCAAAAAACAGCTGTTGATAAAAGAGGTGAAGTAATTGTGAAGATTTTAATCAGGTACGCATTTATAGTTTTATAAAATACAATAATAGCATAAAAGCTAGTACCATTTGGACAACACACTTACTTTAACACATGACTGTAGGAGTTAAACTAAGTCATGTAACCCTGTGAGAACTTGAATTTTTCATTTATGAAATGAGAAATTTTATGAAATTCCTAAGATACTAGTGATTTATTAAGCAGTTTTTATGACTTTTTTTATTAAATAGGGAGTATTGCTTGAAGAAATATAATACTGGGATTTATTGATTATATTATTATTTGTGTTTTTAAACAAACACTGTAATAATTTCCTATAATACAGTTTGTATTAGACCTGAGCCAGCAAACTTATAATTTGAAGGTTTCAAGTCCATGCAAGTTTATCCACACTTTCCAGGTTACATAGAAAATAAACAGAAATATAGATAAAATAAATAAATAGATACAATGCATGATTAGATATATGGACCAAAGGTAAGTAATAAATGTGATGTATGTTATGAAGAAAGAGTGCACATAAAGAATGGCTGCCTAAGGAAGAAACACTGATGCTGAAATAAGAGCAAAGATCTAGTAGTCATGGGCTTTCTGGGAACATTAAGACTTCCTGTTCTCTGAACTCTGACCCAGGAAGCATTCCACTTGAGAAATAAAATTAATTTTCTGTAGCACTCACCAGGTTCCCTCAGGGAAATTTCCTAAAACTTACTGAACAATGTGTCTTAGATATTATTTCTTCTGAAGTCCTTTTGTTGTTCTAAGTGCTGATGTGAGAGTCCCTTTTTCAGAAGGACAGGAAGTGATAGAAGACATTGACTAATTTCAAAAGAAAAAAATGTGATTTGGTTCTAGTGGTGTTATAGGTTGTATTTAGATGTTCCCCTAAAGCTTCACGTGGTCATAGGTGGGGCTTTTTCAGAGGCAGCTGGATCTAGAGTGTGTAATAGATTCATGGTGCAGTGATAGGATTAAGGATGTGAGTGCTGTACACCCTAAGGGTGGGCAGCCTGGATGCAATGGAAGGGACAGAAAAAGCCTTGCTCCTAGTTACTTATAGTTGGTCACTTGCTTGTTTTTACTGTCTCCTGCCTGCAAAGAGCTGTTTCCCCTCCGTAATGCCTCTGTGCCACACCATCCTGCCTTGAAGCCAGCTCCCTATGGGCTCTGTGGACTGAAAACTCTACAAACTGTGAGCTAAATAAACCCTCCTCCCTTCACTTGTGAGTGCCGGGCATTTTGTCTCAGCCACAACAGAAAAGTAATTTAAGATAAGTGAATTGGACATCCCTTGCTTCTGCACAGACTTTAATGAAATTCCATAGGAAAGCACTTAATAAGTCAGAAGACTCATAGATTGAGTGAGATCCTTACCAAATGTAATCATTTTGTTTCCTTGATTACTACATGAAACAAAGAAAACAACTTTGGATCGGTGATAAGGGGAGGCCTGAACTGTAGTTCCCATTCATTGTTTATTTACAGTCATACTGTATCTTATGCAGATTGCAATGTCTTTCAAGTTTTGAACACCACACGGCATCATTTCTTTTCTTGTTTTTTTTTTTTTTTTTTGGTTTTTTTCCAGTACTGGGAATCGAACTCACGACCTTGAGCTTGCCAGGCAGGCACTGTGTCACTGAGCTAAATCCCCAGCCCCCACAGAGCATCATTTCTGAATCTTCTTTTCATTTGTGCCCTTGTCAATGGTGTGAGACAATTTATTTCTGCATAAGAGACCAGAAATACTTTTAAAATTAAGACTTTACTTCTTCCAGGAAATTATAGGATGTGCAATACAAATTGTCTTAGCACAATGAAAATGTTCAGGAAACCACAAAAATTTCATTTTGTAAGGAACAACGAAGTTCATAACAACCTATAGCAGAGGCGAGGAAAGATCCTGAGAATAATCAGGCCAATTTGTATTCTCCTCGCAAAATCAGAATTTCTTCTGAAAATTCAAGAGCAGCAGCTTCCTTCTCGAAGCTGAGCAATATTCCTCAAAAGCTCTTGTTTGCCCTAATATTCCATAATGTTATGCTTTTACAGTCAATAAGCCATTAGTAATCAAGAAATGTATAATTTATTAATTACACTCCGCATTAATATTTAATCTTTTTGGTTGCTGAGCATACTTCTAAATCTACTTTTTAATTACATTTTAGGGTTATAAATCTTCCAGGCAACCATTAGAAAAGTAATTTTTCTGCACATTATGATGCCAATTACTTTAAAGCAGCTAGTTGTGAACTCTTGCAGTGGTACTTGGTAAAGTGGCAATCTTGGTACATAGGTCCTGTTCATTTCTTTGAAAGCTAATTGAATAGTAGTGAGAAGGAGTGTTATAAAGGATTTACAAAGACATCCAGTAGCTGGGGGAGAAAAAGAAACAATGTATACGGGAAAGACTTTGTCCCCGGTAGCCCCCTCAACCTCTCCAACTGTCCAGGCAACCCCAGGCAATGATGTGCTCTTTCTGAGTTCTAAGGAGTTTTGGGGCTTTGGCCATAATATTTACAGTTGAGAGGAAGGAAACAAACAATGCTTTTCTGTTATGACTTTTGTCCAAGTAATGGCATTTTAAAGGCATAAACAGAACTCCTTTACTTTTTCCCCTCGATAGTAATGTCAGATGCCAGTGATATTGATTTTGCTTTTCTGTGTTCTTAAAACTTGATGAGCTGCCTGCTAACATTGCTTTAGCTGAGTCTTTTAGAAAAATTAGATCCCCATGCTTTTGAAAACTTTTGTGTCAGATATTTTATTTATTTAGGTTTCCTTTGCCTTACACTATCTGTTTATTTTTATTATCTCTATATCGGGTCAACTTTTGAAACTCAGCTCTAAGATTTCTCTATACTCAAGCTTGGTGGTAGTGACAGTGATTTCAGCAGGACGTAAACTGAGGCTTAAACTCTCTCAGGGAAAGTACCTGCTTATTTGTAAAACGGCATCTCCTCTGAAATCTCTGCCTTTCTGAAACCGTCTTCCCCATGGGCTCTTTATTGGGTCTGAGGTTTTCATCATGAAAATCACTTCTTTAGGCAGGAAAAACATGATAGCTGTTGTTTAGAAGAGACTACTGCTACGATACTTGCAGGTAACCTGGGAGAAGCAGGTACACGCCCTCCCACATTGCTCTCCTCTTACCTATTTGCATGAAATGGTTATTTGTTTAGCTCTTGCTGACTCTGATGGTGTATTCATTCTCAATATTAGTTATTTTTTATGCAACTATTTATTCGAAGACTTTATTGTTTTATACTCTTCAAAATATGAAATTTATCACATATACAAGAATGTATAAAATTTAAGTATATGCAAACCATTTAAAAATGTTCTCCCTCCCTACTCATTTGTAAACTTAGGGAGATCAAGGGGCCCCTTCATATTTCTGGCCAGATCTCAAGGCCTTGGCACACAGCTAGATACGTGGAAGGTCTTCCAAAAGCATTTGCTGAGTAAACCACTAAACAAATGGGGCATTTTGTTTTTGGTAGTACTGGAGATTGAACCCAGGCTCTTCACGCTGAGCTATATCTCCAGCTCTTTTATGTTTTTATTTTGAGGACAAGGTCTTAGAAAGTTGCTAAACTGTCCAAGCTGGACTTGAATCTGTGATCTTGATTCTTCAATCTCCCAGAGTGCCAGGATTGCAGACATGTGCCACCAAAGCTGGCAGAAAAGCTCTTTTTATGTACAACAGAAAGAGTCCTTGGAAATTTTCTTTTGAAGGAAATTTTGGAGGAATTTAAGACATGGTTACTTCTCAAGGAATATGTAAGGTAACCAGAGAAAAGCGACGTTTCTTTATTCTGACATGAAGTTTAGGAACTGGTTATTTCTTGTTTTATTTTCTTCTCAAGAAAGTAGAATGAGTTCAGTTAGAGTGTAAAAACCTTTTCTAAATTGCTCTTTAGGTAAGACAATTTTAGTTGAAACAAGAACTTACAACTGCTTTCTCAGTCTAGAATGCAGGATATTTTAGTGACACTGGGGAAGTTTTTCTTTCTCCAAAAGGCAGTTTCCATCTTGAAGAGCTAAAAGGTGATAGACTAACAGTACTTCAGTCAGCTCTAGGAGACTGTGTCCGTGTGCCTACACGCATCTTCTCGAGTTTGGGGCCAAGTCGGCGGTAACTGTAACGTGGTTTTCGTGACAACAACACTGGAATCTCTAGGGAATTAGTATTTGCGATAACACATGAGCTTTTCTCCTAATTGATGTGACACTCCGTACAAAACTCCTTTGGCTTTGAAGACGCTCCATTATAGAGCATCCATTAATAGTTATTTATATAGATCTCCGTTCTGTGGCACCTGCTTATGTCACTGGCAAGCAAGTGGGTCACTGGAAAGAAAGCTGCAGGGAGTGGCCGGAAGCACTCCAGGAGGGTCTCGCATCCCGAGCTGCTCTCAGGGGAGGATAAAACTGGCAGAAAAGGATGCAAGAAAGGAAAGAGCAAGAGTTTTTTTAAAAAAGCAAGCTGGATGTGGAGGTGCACACTTGAAATCTCAGCACTTTTGGGGACTGAAGCAGGAGGATCACAGGTCTGAGCCCACCCTGGGCAATTTACTGCCTAAGTGAGATCCTGTCTCTAAGTAAGTAAAGAAGTAAATAAATAATAAATAAATAACTCGGTTGGATTGTATGCAAAGGCCCTGAGTTCAATTGCTGATACTAGAAAAAAAGAGACGGCGAACAAGGAGAATAAGAAGAAGGAGGAGGGAAAAGACAAAGGAGAGGAAAACTCATCACAGTGCTTGTGACACAGGAGGCTTAAGACATATCTGAAGACTTACAATATGCATACAGAAAGCAAGCAGCATGTAAGTAGCTGTTCCGTGTAGGGCTGTCCTCACTTCCGGAACTCATCGTAAGAGATGCCAATGACTCTCACAACCGTGTGCTGGGGAACGGTGGCTGCAGGTGGGTCAAGAGTTACCTTTCCAGCCACCTCTCGTGAGCTCAAGGGACACATTTATCCCTCTCCCTTGTCCCTTGGCAACTAAGTTACTAACTTAAACCACCATTAGAATTTAATGCACTATATCATTAAAAAGTAAAAAAAAAAAAAAAGAAGCAGAAGCCATACCATTGGTTTGCTGCCATAGAACTGGCTTTTCTACTTTGGAGATGCTGTCAGTGGACAGAAACCTGTGGTTCATGCTCTGCCTCTACCTGGATGCTCTAAGCAGCAAAGGCCTCTGGCTCAGTTTCCATTCTATCTCTGCCACGTTGCTCCCTGCAGAATGTCTGCAGTTGGTGTGCTTTCTCTATCGAAGAAAGTTTTTTTCTTAATTTTTCTTCCCTTCATTTTTGTATCCTCTCTGTTTTGGCCCTCTTTTTTCAAATCATAAGGATTCTGATTTTGCTCCCTATCCAGATTTTGTTCTGTTTATTCCATCAAGGCCCTATCTTATGTGGACTTTTCATTAACAGATCAGAATATCATAGATCATACCACATCAGGAGAGAGAAGTGTTATCCTTGAGAGGATTTCTCAGCGGTGGTGTTTGTACATAGTGATCTCCCCGACCCCTGCATTTTCATTGTTGCTTGTCAGAGTTTTCCTAAAGGCTCTTTGAAGAATGCATGTTTGTAGCAGCACAACTCACAACAAGCAAACTCTGGAAACATCCAGGATGCCTGTTAGCAGACAAATGGATAGCACACACACGGTGGAATATTATTCAGCCATAAGCAAGGACGCAATCATGCCATTTGCAGGAAAATGGATGGATCTTGAGTCCAGAATGTTGAATGAAATAAACTGTATGCAGAAAATTAAATATCACATGGATTCTTTCATATGAGAAGTGCAAAATATAAATTTATTGCACAGTAAGATACAGGAGAGAGTGTAGGAAACAGGAAGGTAGACTTTCTGGGTAGGGGTAAGGGGGTCAGGGGAAGGGAGGGAAGAGGTATGGGAAAGGGTGGGGAGTGGGTAAAGGGATAAAAAGGATCAAGAAATTATACATACATACAAACACACATAGGTGTGTGTTCCCTCAAACAAATGTAACTGTGATGTATTGCAAACATACACTAAGTTTAAAAAAGCAAAGAATTTAAGGGTTGTGTGGCTCCTTCTCAGGCGACACTTGCAGAAAAAGTGAGAAACAGTGGAGCAGTTACAGTGTTAGCAGCAGCTGTGTTTCATGGTGAACACCAGGCTCCTCACCAGCGTGGTCGCCAGTCACTGCAGGTGTCTGCTGGTGAGTGTCCTCTCAGTGTGGAGATGAACATCTGGACTCTGAGAGGTTCAGTCATCAAGGTAGGAACTGGTTGAGTTTGGATTCATACCAAGTTCTGTGGGACCAAGTGTCCCTTAATAGCGTGGGACCTATTTGTTCTCTTGCTTTGCATTTTGCCGCCCCTGGAGGACGTTGAAGAGGACTTGCCTCAGGGAGCTGCTCCAGGAGACAGAGGTGCGCATCTTTTCCTATGAATGGCCACAGGTATTCAAGGACTTGTTAATCCCCAACGCAGACTCTTCATAAAGTTAGATTTTGCACTCTCAAAGTGCACAGGATCAGATCTATACTTTTCTGCTTTTATAAAGTGATTTTGAAATCAAATGTGTTGGGGCAGAGGACAGTGGGAACAATGGCACAATGGTAAGAGCGTAGCTGCTGAAGCCACGCCACCTCAGCTCTTCATTTCAGCTCTGAAGGGGTGTCACAGGGCATGAGGCTTCAGTTTTGTGCCTCAGTTTCCTCTTTGTATAATCGACATTGGCACGGTGCTTATTTTCCCCGGGTACTGAGAGAATAAAATGAGTTAACATGTATAAAGCTCACAAAGTGTCCATCACACCCATAGAAGTGAAGTGTGAACTATAATTTTATGCCATTTTCTTTATATCTATTGACATCTAAAAATATGTAAGAGTAGGATAAAATCATGAGCGATGAATGCAGTTCAGTAGAAGTCAAGCATATTACTGTTCATGATGATTAAACATTCAGTTTTTCATGTGTCAGATACAATTGATCAAATTAAAATGAAATAAAGAATTGGTATAAATCACTTTACTGTGCAGTAAATTTGTGTTGGAATCTGCTACTTAAACAAGACCTCCGCCCTGGATTGAGGCCTTGGAGGTAGGGCGTGGAATGACCTAAAATGCAGCCCATTAAAAGACTATAGAAACCATGACTGCAAAGTTTGGAGAAAGTGGATTAAATGTAATTTCCAAGCGAGAGCAATTCTGTCCTATTGTTAACTTCTCTTTAGATTGCTTTGAGCTAATGTTTAGTGTTAATGCCTGACAAATTCCAAACAGAAGGAAACATAGGTACTTATCTTCATGTTATATATGATTAAAATTAAAGTTGATTCATCCATTAAGCAATGCAGTAACAGGTTTTCTGACTTTTCATAAGGCATTAGAGAAATGATGCGTATCAAGAAGATGTTCTATTTCAAAAGAACATTAATCAATGCTGAGAACATTTGCTATAAATTATTCACAATTGTTATAAGCTACTCCATCCCTTTAAAAATTAACGGTACATCAAAGCAGGGCTGCCTCACCTTGAAAAGTTTGAATATGAGAGGTTGATTACAATAAGAGAAAAAAATAGAACGCCAAGACTTGTGCTCAATGTACTCAGAAGAATAAATCACCGAGCAACCTTACATCTGATAAAACATGATTCCTCTCCTTGTTGTGTGTTCCTCCACCACACATTAATATTTCATGCAACCATTTCAAAATAAAGTCATAATGTGAGTCATAAATCACAAAACAGTGGTAATAAACCACTTTGGTTTATATTAGCTGTGTACAGCTGATACTTAAGTATTTCCACCATTAGCCTGGACTATTTGAGCTTTCTCTGTACCACATTTGCTCTATTTCTTCCATTTTAAGTGGTAGGAATATGGAAAACACTGCTAAATCCTTTTGTTGGCGATAAAATGGTGCTATTTGTTCTCATAATTGATTTTGTTTCAACTTAGACCTGTGAAAATGATAGCACAGTTGAAAATGACGATATTATTGACTCTATTTTGTCAAAGAACATGCCTTTCCGGTGAATCCTGTGGAGGGGTAGAGGAACAGCATGTGAAAATACAATATTGAAAGAAAAAGTAGAACAATGAGTTGAAGATACGAGTGATTTAATGCATAAATATGGTTTATGCTCATAGCGAATACCTCATTCTTTATGTAAGCTCTTCAAACTCTGTTATTATGCATTATGTTAGTTTTCTTCTTATTATTATTCTTGATATTTTAATTTTGTTCCAGTGAAGCCCATGTCCCTTTGTGGCTTAACTTTTCTTGAAATACTGCTAATATCTGAAGAGGCTGGCTTTGTTGTATCTGGAAATTTGTATGCCTATATTCTAGATACGAATAAAATGCTCATGAGTTGGAGCATGCTGAACTCATAAAAACTGAACTCCTGCCAATTAGATAAATTGACCAAGACATAAACACAGGCATATATGAGACTCGTAAATATTTGAAGATACTGCTGCTTGTGGTTTCGTATGTTTAATGGCACTTCATAATCTTCAAGATGAGGGCACTGCTTGTGGATCAACAGTTGGGCTGGTTTATGAGTCTATGGCCCTTGACTTACAAAGCATGAGTGAGGTTAGCATTCGATGCCCTTAGTGAAGCTCATGGTTTCTCCGAGATGCCAGATATGACAAAGAACTAACCTGGTCTTATTATCTATCAAAGTAAATAGATAGTAATTGGATTGGGATTTGGATGGCATAAGGATATAAAAAGAATGTGCACAAAAGTACTCTGAAAATTAGGACATTGAAATATGTTATCAGTAAAAATGTATTGATTTTTACTCACCAAAATATTTCTTGATCTTTGGAGAAGTTTACTGATCAGGGATTGAAAACTCAGATCCACAGGGAGGTCATGTAGGTTGTGTATTTGAAATACATAATGCGTATCTGGTATATATAATGCATAGCTGGTATCTGGAAAGTGCAGGATGCCCATATCCCCAATATAAAATGCTGTCTTTATATATAAACTATGTGAATAGAACATCTGCATATAACTGATGCATATTCTCTTTGGTACTTTAATAGATAGATACAGTTCAACATCAGTGCGCTGTAAATAGTTGATACACTCTGTTGTGTATATGCTCAAGACAGGTACAGTTATTTGTTCCAAATATTTTCCGTCTTGGTTGGCTAAATTTCCATATGCAGAATCCATGAATGTGGAAGGCTGACTGTTTGGTTTTTGTCTGGATTGTCCTGAAATGCAAAGTTAAGAAGCCTACACATCCGGCATTTTAGGAAAACTAAAACTGGACCAGCAGGCAGATGCTAGCGCTTGCGTGGCTCGGAGCAGGAAAGGAAAGTGCAACCCACTTTAGCACATGCAGTTTGCTTTTATACAGGGCAGAAGATTGCTGGAGAGCAGGTCACTGTGGGCAAGAAGAAAGCTGAGCTTTGACCTCAGAGAGGAATTTGGTCTTGATTTCAAGGAGGCATTTAAGACAATAACCCAACACTTTGGAGTACCTAAATGGATGGTGGAATCCATGAGAAAACCACAGGTAGTGTTGGTCAAAAAGAGAGTGGTGGGAGGTGTGCGGAGGTGAGCAAGGGAAGACAGAAGAGTACTGACGCCGGTGGAAGGGCACACAGTGCTGAGGAATTGCAATATTTATAAAGGTGGGGACCTGTGAGAGGCGGAGGGTGACAACGGAGCAAAGTTGCGGCCCGAGAAGAACGTGTTAAAAGATTCATGCGTGCAAAGACTGGGGAGGATGTCGATACCCTGTCAAGGTAAACCATCATTCTTTGAGAACAGAGCTTCAGAGATGCAGCCGATTTCTGAAAATGGACATCCCTTTCCCGTACCCCCCATTGCGTACCTACTTAATGGCTGCTACCCATTTTGTATCGCGTTGCCGGCTCGGTTAGCTCCTCGGGAAAATCATAGAAAATACCTTAGCCAAGTTCATTGCCCTCCTTCCAGCTGCACAGCATCCCGGCTTTAGACGAGCTGTTGAGCTCTGGGGTGGAACCTGTACCTGCGGAGGAATGCCTGCCCCTTGCGGGTGACCTTGATCCCCAGTGGTGGGGAGGGCGTGTCCCTGAGAGGACGGGCTGTATAGAGGTAGGCTGTTGAGCATTTGCCGATCTTTGCTCTTACCTGTCACCCAGTGTGGTCCTTGTCACTCTGAGTTTTGCACTGTGTAGGGCATGCCTCGTTGCCCACTGGCCTTCTGCTTGGGGTTCACCATTTTATGGTCCTACACTGCCACTTATTTTCTCATTGTTTCACTTCTAATATAAACTGAAACCTTGTTCCATGTCATAACAGAGACATGGAGGATTTCTCATTTCTGTTGAGATAGACCAATAACTAGTTATTGGAGTTATTGTTTTACGCTGGACAATAGCACTGCAAATTCAAATTATCTTGGTTGCTTACGCACTGATAGCTTGGTTTACTCTGTAGAAATCACACCCCTCCCATTTTCATGAATTTATCTAACACCAGAAATAATGAACACTCCCCAAAACATTTTCCATAACCACTGCCTCCCTAAAGAATTGTGCTTTTGTTGAATTAGAGCATAGCTGAACCAAAAGATTCATCTCCTGGTGAGCATTTTAAAAAAGAAGTTCCATTTAATGGAGAATATCATACAACCTATTTAGTGTGAGTTTAGCTAATGAAGGATTGAGGATACTGTCAATAAATTTTCATCCATTGAAATGGAAATATCACACCCGTTGTATTCAACTAAGTGAAAAGCAATACTTTTGCAAAATGCATATAAATCCTGGAGTATCTGAAGCCGGACATTGCCTTTTGGTCCCTTATTTTAATATAGGGCCTCTATTTTTCTGTCCTAAAGCATGAGCAACCTCATGATAGTGTTACTGGCATCCTCTAATTTAAAGCCTGAATGCCCGTCTTTTTTTCCAAGCTAATATAAGGAAAGATCAAGGTCAAAGTCAAACCCTGAACATTTGTCTCCATTTCAACGATGGAAAGACTAAGGTCACTTTCCAGGTGATTTGTGTCTTGCAAAATTTTAAAAAACATTGCAATTACTTATTTATTAGATTAGGCTCTGGAACCATTAACAAGATTCTTTAAAAATGTAAGCAGGGACGTATTGATTAAATCAGCCACAGGTGCATGTTGACTCTACGAAAACTCCAAAACTTCTTATAACTTGGATCAGCACAATCTGATTCCTTTTATCCTCACCTCCTTTTAAAATTGTTTAAGCAGTGTTCCCACTTAATTGCTAACCCATCTGTAGCAGGAAACAATTATTCTGAATAAGCCCACGAACTGCTCTGGTTTTCCAGCAGATTATTTAAAAACAATATTTCCTTAAGATAACAATTTTGATAATGATGCAGGAAGGAAATATATTTGCAATTAAACGAGCATGCTTTAGCACAACAAGCAATAAAAAGCTTAACACTGAGCCCTTGTGAATTAAATGCCTTAAATGCCGGAACAACATTGGACAAAAGTCATCATTCTGCTGACACATTTATTTCTCAGTAAATGAAGACTGTTTAGGTTTAATGCATTTGTGGTTAGCAATAGTTTAAAAGATCAATGTAAATTCGTTCGGAACTAGTAAATAAGGCTTTAATGAAACTTCTAACAGCATGCTCTCACACCTTAGGCCTCTTCATCATTCAGAGGTGACACAGCAGGATTCTCCTGGAGTCTGATGACACGCACGTAACATTATGAAGTGTTTGACAGATTTTATTTGATGTTTATTTGATTTATGGGCTTGATATTGGACTTCAGCATCACCTTATCAGCCTTTGGTTCACGCTCAGTGCAGAATGCTGATGAAGATAGTTTCTTCTAAATGTGCTTATTAATATAAAATATATACTATTAGCGAAGTGCAGCTCAGGGCCGGGATCATTAAGCATTTCCACTCCACTAAATGAGGCAAAGTAGGAGAAAGCGCTTTGCAAACTGTAAAGCCGTACACAGATGTTAGTTATCATAATTATTGTTGTTACAGGAAACTCGGGTTTTATATATGATTATTCTGTTTTCCTTTAACACTTAATTCAAAGAGTAAATACAGACAACCAATTTCCTTAAAAACCTGCTGCAGTGTTTAAAACAGTTCTGAGCATTTCATTAAGGTTTTATTGTAAATCATGCACATTGCTATTAGTTTCATTTCAATTTAAAAACAAAAACCTACTGGACATAGTAAACATGATCCGTGATGTTAAGCTTTGCTGACATGAAAGTTTCCACGGGACCTGGAAGTTGCAGGAAGAAAAGCACCAAAACTTAACTTTGTGGGATATAAAGAGGTCCCCTGCTCCCTTTCCAGTTTTCCACTTTAATTTTCCTTTTCTGATGTCTCAAGATGTTAAACTTGAGGAGTTTGTGTTACTGTTTGGGGTAGGGGCCGGTGAAAGGGATTCTCTCTCTCTCTTTGGTCTTGTATAAGAGACTCAGGACATGGAAGACATTCACATGTATAAAAATAAAAATCAGGGTGAAAGTATTGAAGTCATAGCAAACTATTTTTTTTTTTTTTGGTTTTTCTCTGGTACCGGGAACTGAACTCACGACCTTGTGCTTGCCTGGCAGGCGCTTTGCCGCTGAGCTAAATCCCCAGCCCCCATAGCAAACTATTTTTTGTGCCAGAATTTGAACCTTATCTTAAGTGATGTAGGAGAGTGCAGCGAGTGTTTTGAACAATGCGCTTACCCACAGGGGTAGATGATCAGACCTTCTGTGCTCCCTGATACACAGCAAGTTAAAATATCCTGTTTACTCTTTGCCATAGAAAATTTACAATGTGGTTATATTCTTTTTCTTCCAGGTTTAAACACATAATGGACACTAAAGAAATTGCTAATGATTTATTTGAGATTTAAACAAATGAAGCAAAAACTAAGTAAATATGTTAAATATATAAAGAAACTCATTACTCAGTTACAGGCCTTCGGATGTACCCGATGTTCTTGCTTACGGGTAGCTATGAAGAAAAGTGCTGACAGGCAAATGAACAGAAAGAACTCACTGGTGAAGCGTACTTGAAAAGTGTTTAAAGCATAGAACTTGTTAGTGAATCCTGAAGAATGGCACACCCACTGGGGGGAAAAATAAATAGTTACATGTGTGTGTAACGTGAGAAAGCACAAGTAATTCACAAAAAAAAGTACAGAAAAACAGAGGTGGCGTGATGAAATTATACAGTTCAGCAATTCCCTGACCAAGTTTTTTTACAAATAAGGATTTGAGGGTTACTTGACTGTCACACCTAATAGCTCATTTGGAAAGTTCCAGAATGCATTCCAACCCAAAATGGCTGCCGGGGTGGCGGCAAATATCATATACAGATGCGTTAATGGTGACTAAGAGAGGCCAGACTCAGGAACACACACCCAGGTAGTGACATACCTGGGATTAAATTCAGTATCTGTCCTGCATTACTACCCACTTATTTAAATAAACAGCGCTTCTTAAAATTATTCTTACTGATGATAAAAACAATAACCTTGTTCTCCTTTCTGTGGGTTTAGGATAATTACTGTTTTCCATCTGGGAAAATTAATATGCAAAATAAAGTAAAGTTGTCATTATTACTCGTGGACATATTAGGAATGTCTGATCACAAATAACTTCATCCAGAATTTTTACTTTTAATTAAAATAAAATAATTGTGTTAGTGTTAATAAAGCTACCTTGCTTTCCCTGTGTCTTCTGTCTCATGCTAAGTGCACTGACAGTATTTCCAACTTCCTACAATGTCAGTATTCACCAGTTAACATGCTTATTCTCCACTTGAAGGCTATAGAGACATTTTAAGAGTTCAAAGTTCATCCATTTCTTTCAGAAAACTCAATGTACTTCAGTGTGTCAGAAAATCAGGCTTGACTATCACCAACTGAGGGGCTGAACTCTCTGTTTCCAAGGTAGGATTTCTTTCCTTTCAGAAAAAAAAAAAAATGCATACATTCTGAAGATTTTAATAGGACACATTTTATGATCACATTTCTAATAAATAAGTTTCTGAGGTTGAAAAGAGCTTACTAAGCACCAAGCTTGATGCCTGAATTTTTTTTGTTCCAATAGTGGGAGGAATTTTAGGCTTTTGTACTTAGCCACATTCTCAGCCTTTTCCCTTGAATTATGAAAAATTAATCATGTTTAACTGAGACTCTCACAAAGTCACTAAGTTCTCCAGACTAGACTTGAACTTGCAATCCCCCTACCTCAACCTCCCAGAGTTCTGGGATTACAGGTCAGTTGTATGTCCCCACATCTAGTTGTGATGCTTGAAATTTGTGTGTGATACTTCCTTCTGTTTCTTCTATGGCTTCTGCCTAAGCAGTTTGGGGAAGGGAAGAAGGAGTACAGAGGACGTTAACCAACTGCATCTGGACAGCTGACTCTGTAGCAGGACAAACTTTATGATGCAGGCTCTCTTTTCTGGGGGATGCAGCCATTCTACTGCCTTTGCCATTCACTTCTATCCATGATTTGGCTTCTTGGAGTCTTTCTAGGCAATGCCACCACTTTCCACCTGCTTTTGCTATTGTGATCTCAGCCCTTCTCCCCTGGGTTGTCACCTCTGGGTGGTACTGTCCTCATCCTCTCTGATTTGTGGTGCACACATTCTTGTTTCCTGGTTCTGAAGGTGCCTCAGGGCGTCATTTTTTGCCCCCTCAGGACATCATTGCTGGCCTGTGGCAAAGGGCTGGACATGATACCCAGCCAGTGAGCACCTGCGCTCACACCTACCTTGTTCCCAACCTGCTTTTCAGCTGCTGTAATCAGTGGCAGTATTGGCTTGATTGTTACCAGGTCACATTAATGTGTCTGGGATATATAAGACACTCAGTGAAGGGCTCAGAATGGCCAAATAAATGCATAAAAGAAAAAAATCACACCAATAACAGAGTTCTCCATTTGAAAAAGGTCAGTGTAAAACTTCTTCCAAAGACAAAGAGAGAATTAAAATCCAAATCACACAAGTACTGTTGCTTGACACGTTGTCAAGCTATGAATGCTGTCTTTCAGATAAGAAAAAAAAAATCTACCTGTAGACCCTTCAGTTTGTTAATAATAATTTCAGTGTAAGAACATATTGAGGTATAATCATAGCATTACAGTACAGCATGGAAAGTAAAATTTAGTGTGTTTTTTTTTAAAAAAATTTTATTATCTGCTTGTTTTTCTGAGTTTACAAATAAAAATTACAGATGCTCAACCTGTTTATAGTATTTTTAATTATTAAGAAATAGTGTAGTGAATTATTTGCATATCACTTAATTCAATATTACGTTTTGCTTGCTTGTGATATAGTCAATTATATGGCCTGGAGCTTCATTTTCTTATCCTCAAAATCATCAGTTTGAGTTCAAGTATCCCTCTGGTTCTAAAATTAATTACTAATCAAACAAGTATGATTTTTCCTATGAACATCTTCAGGATATAATTATTTTCTGAAAGAAAGGTGAGATATTGTAATTTTAATAGAAATAATTTAGCCCCTAAATCAGTGGTGGCCAGCCTCATTTTTGTAACATGCTGCATTATGCTGAGGTTTTCAAAGGAAAGATGTGAACTTTCCACGCTTAAACTGTGTTTCAGTTTTGAGTCAGAAATAAATATTAGCAGTAGAATACAACGTCCAATGAAAGACAGGGAAAGCAATGCTTAAAGAAGGGCAAAACTTATTTTATTAAAGCTAACATAATGGTTTTATTTTTATTAGACATCAAAGTAAGTTTTTAATATGTGAAATCAATTAAGAAGTAAACTTATTTACCAATTTAAACATTGATCATCTAAAACCAATAGAGTTAAAGCAATCTTATTTTGTAAAACCATTTTTGTTTCATACAAGAAAGAAAAAGGAAGTGATGTTAATATATAAACATGTATGATTAAATCTACATCTATATTTTAGATCAATAGAAAGCATTCCTACAATATTCTGATTTTAAAAAATTCTTGAAATGTGCCGATGAGTGATACACAATGTGCCAATTATAATAATGCCTTATGAAGATTACATGTATTTACATTGACAGTTGAAGAGAAATTGTCGCATTTCTCAGGGAACAGAATTTTAGAAGTTGGCATTTGAACTGTATTTAACATTACAAAGAACTTCTAAAATAACCATTTTTATTATTCTGAAATACTGACCTGAAGCCATTACAGTTCACTCTGTTAATGCCAACCAATCTAAGTAAAAGACACAATAATCTCCATTGTTCTGTGTCTACTGGCAGTGTTACTGGTAAAGATATCAAGCTAATAATTTCAGAAAACAATCTAGGGGCATCTCTTACGCTGTATTTTGTGAGCGCTGCTCATATTTTCCCACGGTAGTACTAAAGAGAGGGATGACGGAAGACTTTTTTTTTTTTTTGCCCAGTTTGGTTCTAACAAGCTTTGGCTAAAGACAAAGAAAACCAATCTTGACTACCAGATATGGTAGCTGATTGACAAGTGGCAAGATAAAGGCAAGAGACTGTGACAGCTTGTTTGCTCCCCTAGCAGCGCTTTGAAGAAACTTACTTTGATAACTGAAGTCACTTAACAGTGACTTAGGTTTCTAAACTTAGGTGACTTATCTGCCTACTTCAAAAGTGACATGCACTTGTAATGAAAGCTTAAGTTATCTTTTTGGGTCAAATAAAGTCATTTAGAAAAAAAAATAAGAATTCACCTTTCTGGTATGTACATTTGTATATTCTGTCCACTTCAAGATGTATGGTCTTTTCCTTTTTCCAGGTAAAGCCTGAATAATTGCTTTTTCCAGAGTCTTCCTCTGTTACTGAGCAGTGGGAGGAAGAGCTGGAACTTGTCGCGAGAACTTCTCGCGAGATCACGCACACTTCTGTACTCCACAGCAAAATGTGCACCAAACACCAGACAAGCCACACTATCTCTTTAAGAATGCTTTTGAAGCATGTGAGGTTTAACGAGTGTGGAGAGTACCTTATTACCTTGCCGTGGCCCGCTGAGAAAACATTGTTTATGTAGAATTGGCTTATTGCTAATGAGAATATATTAAGGCATAACCGGACGAGGCACAATACAGACTCTCTTTTTCTAAGCATATTCTTTCAAATCTTTCTCACTACAGTTCATGATATTAAAGCAGGACCAGACATGTAATCACTCAATCCTTTCCTTACTGGAAAAGGCAAAGAGATTTTATTAAGATTAGAAAATTTTCCCCACCCCATTTGTCTCTTCCCCACCAGCGTCTCAGCAATCGCCCCTCCAAACCATGAGATGCTAAATAGTTCAGATGTTTCCCTCTTCCTGTAATAATCATGCATATGCCCAGCTTGGTGTCTCCCCTGCCTCATGAATTTGCAGAGTGGCCTGAGCTAGGCTCCCTTATGTCTTGGGGACAATTGCCAAGGCTGATCCAAGGAGAAACAAATTGCGAGAGAAAACCCTACTTTATTTAGCAGAGCTCTGACCCCCTTTGTGTCTGTAGCTTTTGGACATGTTTCCTGAGTCTCTACACCCTTGTCCTGTCTCCTTTGCTTTGCACCGTGCACCCCTGACCACTGGCTGATCCCGGAGCATATCTCGTTTAGGACCAGCATGCACCTGATCCTCTGCTGTGCTGCTGAGCCACGCCCTGCTGTGATGGCACCCATGGCAATGGGTAATGGGCATATCTGATCTCTGTTTTCCCTTCTTTATTTTCTAGGATCCAAGTGAATATCAGTAGTCAAGAGGAAGGGAACAGGAATCAACACATCACTTCTTATTGCTGGGAGCAGCAGGTTATGGACCCCATCCTGTGATGTATCAAATGTGTTTAATACCCTCAGACTCTCTTGATATTTGCCTGCACACCCAGGTGGGTGCTGTGGGATTCCTCCAGGTGGCAGTGGCTGGCCTGGAGTCACTTCTGCAGGAAGGCGGCTCTCCCTGGAAAATAGCTGATCTACATTTCTGCAGGATCAATGCTGTGGAGACTGCATAAATTGGTAAGTAGTTAAGCAGCTACTTTCGTCTCAGCTGACAATAATTATGGATTACAGTGCTCAATGTAAGACGAGCAAGTGATCAGGAGAAAAATTGGCAGTGAAATTACATTTTTTGGGTAACATCTACATCAACAAAGACACAAAAAAGGAATAGAATAAAGGCCAGGAGAATGTGAAAAGAGATCCAGACAGGTTGGTACATAGATATTCCTTTTTTTTGCACCTGAACTTTGGTGGCCATATTGACAGCTTTCTACCCCTCCTTTCTCCCTTGATCTTCCATGATTATTGGTTCTGTGGGAATTTTCAAGGCCATTCCCCCTTTCCTTCTGTTGATCAGTGGTCCCAGCTCTGTAGCCCAGAATCTCCTTGTTATAATATCTGGGGGTGGGGGGGAGGAGGGGCAGAATCTATTTTTTTTTTTTTTTCAGAAAATTAAACACATAATATTTCTTTTTCTCTAAATGTCTATGATGAGCAATCGCCTATGAATTTCTGTTTCTCCTGCAGGTCTCAGCAAAACACAAGAATTAAAAGATATTGAGTGCAGTGGCAGCTGGCCTGAGACCCGTGTGAATGGGTTAGATTTCACGTGACGGTTTTCTCTCAGATAGGTTCTTCCCACCATCTCTTCAGCAATTCTGTTTTCATTATCTCCCAGACGGTCTGTAGAGGCCAGTCACTATGAAAAAATGGAACAGAAAGTAGACGAGAGCACAAAGAAATAAATACTATCCCATGAGCTTTGGGCAATGCTAGTCATATCCTAATTGTTGACTGAGTAGTTTATTTCCCACTGTCAGACTGTGCTAAAGTGAACATCAGTGGCTAAACCAACAAATGATAATTTCTTTATAGTAGGAAAAATATTTGATCATCCCGATGCTGACTTTTTGCCCCATATTTTGTTGTGGTTGGGGCCTGTTTCAGGAGATGTTTGATAGAATACCCTGAAATCTGTCTACCAGTCATTAAGGGCTTGGTTGAATTTACACTCAAACTTGCCTGGGTAAATGGTCTCTTTGATGATCTATTATGCCTTTGGATTGTTTGGTATATTTTTAACTTTACCCAACCAAACCATTCTTCAGGCTACGCTCCTGTTACCCCAGAGGAGCAAGTCTGTCCACACAAAAGCCCTCTGTGACATGGTCCTTTCAATGCCATCATTTTGACTTTGAACAAGGGGAACGTTGTTGAGCCTTGTGGCCTGAGTTATCCCAGAAGCAGCACCATCCCATGGCCACATAGACCAGGATAGAGCTCTGCAGAGTGCTGGGGGTCAGTTTGGCAGCTAGTCCAGTTCATGTGGCACACACTGTAGAAATCAAAGTTGTAAATTTAACGGCTTTGGGGTCCAGCAAGGTCGGTTTTTGTTCCATGGCCACTCTTAGATGTGTCAGTTGTGGTAATGAGGGTGTCTACTGTGAAGATGATTAAAGTTGAATCAGCACCAAGGAATTAACTATTCTTAGTAAATAAACTTAAACAGAAAATGAGTAAAAATACAAAAAAGTAGGATTCTTTTAGGAGCTTACAGACAAAATCTCAATCTTTGTCCCTCTCTCATCAAATAATATAACCATTATTTTATGAACTGGATGACAATCAGATATATTGTTTTCCTCCTGCGTGGTGATTTTATGAAGCACCTACTGTGCGTTCACTAATTGGGGTTGTCAAGAAGGCCACCCTCTCCTAGTGGGGAGGCTCCTCCCATGATTGGCTCTCTAGGTCTGGGTCTCAAGAACCTCTTGTTTATATTACTGAACTACTGAACGCCATGGTTAACAAGTGCTGTTTTCCATCTAATGAATTTGCCCTGTAGGCACAGGAAAAGGTTTGGTTCCACCATTTTCTGAGGCCAGGCAACATAAATTTCACAGGATTTTGTTGACGTTAATTGGTTTGCATCAATGTGAGACATTTTTGCTCCTAGCTCATTTGTCTTCTGGATCATTTGAATTGCGAGGAGGTCTGCGGCCAGCCAGCCGTTCAACCATGTGATTCCAGGCTTAACAATATTCGGGAGTCACCAGTGACTCAATCACACTTTCATTTATTGCTCAATAAAATAATAAATAACAATAAGTTCAGACTTTTAACCAAGCTGCTTTTCTCTAGGGGCAAAATCAAACTTTCCAGTTTAAAGAAGTGTAAACTTCCATTTTTTTCCCCCACCAAAGAAATAAGTCGAAATGCTCTTGTGGTGTTAACAAAGGACTCTTTCCAGAGGTGTAGCTCCAAACGTCTGCAGCAAATTCTAAAAATTAGCTCTAGAATTAAGGATTAAGTGGAGATGACAGGGGGCTAGAGAAGATAAATGTTCCTATAAAGGAAAAACACACATGTGCTCACAAATGCAAATTGTTTTCTCTTATAAAATAAACAACTTTCCAAGTTTTGTGTTACTATAAACCTACGCTTTGTAAATACGCGTGTTGATAACAGTCTCCCTCTATGGCTAGGCGGGAAGGATAAATGAGGGGTAAGTTTTTGTTTTGCTTTTATTTCTGGTCCTAGCTCATGCAGTGTGCCTGGACCCTCAAGAAGTTTTGATGACAGTTATGTGTTAGTCAGGACCTGAAGCTTCAAGTCAGTTTGAAAATGAGTCTTTATGTCCCAAATTGGTTACTAGACCCTTGCTATGTAGGTGAAGGGCTATCCTTCTTTATTTAAAATCTACTGAGAACTGAAACTTCTTTAAAAGAAAATGATACTAATTAGAAAGCTGATCATGCACTTGAATCTCATAACAATGTCATGTTGCTGTAAAATTTCCTAAGTACTCGTCACCCTACCTTTGTACTTATTTTAAGACATACTGGTTGCAGATAATGCCTGAATTGCGTTGCTTATATATATTTTACCAGCTCCTTTCTGGACTGTTGAAATACAGTAAATATTCTATTCTAGGGTTAAAACAAATGAGCTATCGTTAAAAAAATACATTGGGGTTAAAAAGGTTGTAAGAGAAAGATTAGTAAAGTGTCAATTTAATGAAGGTTTTGTTTTCTAAGACTTTAAAAAACACCCCTCTATTCTGGAGTACAGAAGAGTGCTTTTAAACTGACTTTATTTTTGGTCTGGGCCTCACCTAACATTCTGTTGAAGCCTGTCAGTGGTCCCTGTGCAAATGTCTGGAGCATTTGCAAATAGGGTGTTAGAAAACTTGTTTCAGTGTTTGACACAAAAAATTATCAAATTCGGGGCTGGGGATTTAGCTCAGCGACAAAAAGCCTGCCTGGCAAGCGCAAGGTCGTGAGTTCGGTTCCCGGTACCGGAGAAAAACCAAAAAAAAAAAAAAAAAACCAAAAAAACCCCAAAAAATTATCAAATTCCTTCTAAACCCCTGAGGGGAGTGGGAGCTGTGTGCTCCTTTATGCCACTGGACAATATTTTCTGAGATACATTTGTATAGTTGTTTTATAACCATGGTGTGTCTTTGTGAAATGGCTGGCTGTCCTCAGGGGAGATACTGGCTGTCCCCAGCCAGTGGGGACAAAAAACAGAGAAGGCAGTCCACACCTGACTCCGTGTTTACTAAGGGACCAAGTCCATCAGGATTTCAAGGGTGTGTTGCCTGCATATTTAAACCTAGAGTCGTTGGGGATTTTGGTGTTCTTTTAGCGCTTGTGTATAAAGAGACACCTCTGCGTGCGGTGATGGTCCAGTGAACAGTCTGGTCCTGAGTCTGCATACTGTCAGGTGCTAGGTGTGTCGTGTAACAGTCTCCTGAACAAGGACGGTGTATAAAAGTTGAGTAGATGTAGCACGTTGGCTTGGTGAGGCCACTGGATGCCAGGATTCTTCTGTTCTCTTGAGAATCTCAGCATGTTGGTCATATCTATCAGGTCTGTGGTAGTCCACGGTCTGACTGCATTCCCGTCAAGGTGAGGAGCTTGGAGAAGCGGGAGAGAACTTGGCCCATCCTTTAGGGTGTGAACTGTGAGCTATGTACACTTCTTTGCATATCCCATTGGAACATCTGCACCAAGGTCAGCGCAGAAATTGAGAGCAAGTGCTTATATGACATTGCCATGAGCTCCCAATGCACGACCCATTTACGTATTCACATATGTCAAAGTTCAGTAGTGAGTTAGCCACTTAGATTCAAAGAAGGGAAGGTGCTCGTTTGCATGACTATTGCTTGCCCCCTACGTATGGCATTACTGCTGGGCTGGGAGTGGCTGTTAAGCCCTGCAGTACATGTGAAGGCCCTTTGCAACTCCCATGCCATGGCTCACTTTGATTCCCCCAGGAGTGTCAGTTATTCACCTTATTGTCATTTGCTGAGATTTGAGGCAGTGAGGTACACTGCCTTGTGGCATCTATTAGGAACCCCACACCATCTCTGCTTCCTCCTGATGCCATCTTCCTGCATGGAGATAGTTATTGGAGGAAGATTTGCTTGGATCTGGAATATAAGAGTTGGTGATGAAACTTAATAGAAGATTGAACCAAACACGGCAAGGCAGAGTGATGACAACTGCTTTGTATGACCCATGCAGTACACATAGAGACTGACTGCACACATAATTCAGGGACACATGAGTCAGAGGAAATGTGAACAGCTTAGTGTGCCTGAAGTCGTTAGCAGGGGGTAAAACCTGGGTAGGGCTGCCTTTCTGGAAGGAATTGAAGGTGTTCTTTGAACAATGAACCTGTTGACCTGGCACCCATAGAAGTATCCTAAAGATGATGTGTGCAGGCAGTGGGGGGGCAGCAGCAGGCCCTCCGGTGCTGTCTTCCACCCTGGAAGATGTGAGACTCTTCTCTCCGCACCTGTCACAGCCCACCCAGGCCTCTGGTGCCGCACTCAGAAACCAGGGACTATTTCTCCTCTAGTTTCTCCCTCCGCTTCACACCTTTGATTAGGAGAATCTGGACCGTAGCTCTTAGGAGGCGAGGTTTTTAACCAAGCAGAGATACTGAACTCTCCAGCTGTACTGAATTGGTTACCTATGGCTTGATAATAGATGTTGTTTCTCCTACCTTTTAGGATGGAGGCTATGATTGTGTCATGATGGAGTCTGAAACAGTCTCTGGGTCTTTTTAAATGTTTACTTTTATTAGTACATGTTTGTGGCACATAATGATTATATTCATCATGGGGGGTAAATATACATAACGTATCTTAATTTTTTTATGTCCCCTTCCATTCCCTTCTCCTCCCTCCATCTCGTCATCTCTTTTGCATTTGCAAAAGATCTATCTTCCTCTTTCCTATCCTCTATCTTTTATTTTACTCTTTACTTATACCTTAGGTTTCTCATAAGAGAAACTATGTGATTTTTAAGCTTGAATGTCTGATTTATTTTACTTAACATTACAGTCTCAAGGTGCATCTATTTTCTAACAAACAACTTATATTTATCCTTTTTCATAGCTTAATAGTACTCCATTAGATATAAATACCACATTTTATTTATCCATTCATTTGTTAATGGATATTTTAGGGATATATCTGGGTGGGGGTGGGGGAGAGATGGGGTGGTGACAGACAGTGAGAAACAGCCATATTGCTGTATTCCAGTCAGGGGACACTGTATTAAAACCCTCATGGGGAGGAAGTAGTGAGATGACCACAGGTAACAAGAACAAACACATACAGACAGCTGTCAGGGCCCCACACAGTGTCAGCTGCTAAAACAGAAGAGGCAGGAAGAATTCATCTTGTGGACTCCAGTGGGGAGAAGCTGGTGCAAAGAAGTTTTCACTTTTACTTCGGCTTGTTTGAATTTGCATTTCAAAATCTGGTGCCTGGGTGTCTCCCAAGAAGAAAGATTTGTCTTTATGTAGGAATTTGCTGTGACTGCTGTTTAGAGTTAAAAGATGGGATGGAAAGGGGTTGGGTTGACTGAAGACAAGAAAATCAAAGACTTGCTAAAGAAAGAAATGAAATTTGGGGATTACAGAATAACCAGAGATAGAGTGGAGAAGGAAAGCTGGAGCCCAAGTGATCAGGAATGGTGCAGGAAGTTAAGCACAGGCGTGTCTCAGCTTTATAAGTGTACACACAAGCACCTGGCTATCCAAGTCCGACATGTGGATTTCATTGTGTGTAAATTATACAACCCTAAAAAGGGGCAGGTGTGTCTGAAACTAGATTTCCAGTTGCCTGCATTGCTGCAATGTACCCTGGAAAGGACTTCATGGAAACAAGTCCTCCACTCATACACAGGCTGTGCAAGAGGTTGTACTATTGGGTGGAAGTCTGGAGTTAAAGTGGGGTAGAAGGCGAAGAGATAATCCGTAGGTTCCTAGTTCAAGAAAACCTGAGCCTTGGGGCCCAAAGCATACAGGAAAATGTAAATGAAGATCCTAATAATTTGTAGAAATCTTGGGAACATCATAAGACTCTCCTCACAATATAAAAGGGGATTTATCTGATATTTATCCAGCCTCTAGTCACAATGTGCTCCTCTTAAGCATAATAGAATTTTTGTAGTAAATGCTTTGGTGTTTCCTCTGGTAGATGCTCACTATTCTAGATGTAGTTATAGTCTGCTACTTCAGCTTGTCCAAAAGTACAATCCTGAGAAGAATAGTTACAGATTTGCAGTAAGAAAAACGATGAGTAAATTTTAGAAAACAGTGCAAACTCCATCTTCTCTAGAAAATTACAGTATTCAATAATATATTAAAGTCCCTGAGAAGGTATCTTAGTTACTTTTCTCTCATTGCTGAGACAAAATACCCAACACCCAAAATTAAGGAAGGAAAGATTTATTTAGCTTACAGTTTGTGGAGGTTTCAATCCATACTTGGCTGGCTCCAAGGCAGAGTGGCACATGGCAGAGTGCAAATGTTCATGGCAGAACACAGCAGAAACAACAAGAGCAAAAGGGAGGAATGGCTACAAGCAGTCTCTTCCCTCCCTTTCAATGTATGAAAACTACCCACCCCAGGGCAGGTGTAGTGCTCACACCCATAATCCCAGCATTGGAACATGGACCAATCACAAATCCTAGAGGCTTGCCCCATGACTGTATGAGGATTTTGGGGGATATGCAGACAGAAACCATAGCAGAAGGGTTGCAGTAGGATTCCTGTTTCATTGTAGAAAGTGTTTCCCATACTTAGTTGACCACTCATTAGTTTTCAAATAGCACACATTAGCAGGGAATACCTTGGGGAATGTTGTCCCATAGGAAGCTGTATTTGTATGTGAGCAAAGACCTTGTACCTAGAGCCAAAATGGATTAAGCACCACTTTGTGCCTGATGTTCTTTCTTTCATGTCTTCATCTTTCATACAGTTTTCTCCTGGAGAATCTGAAGGCGTTTTGAGTTCAACTTCAATATGGTTTGTGCACATTGGACCTGGTAGGCTTGGGAATCCTGTGCTGCTTTGTATTTGTCAAGAACAACAAACTGTTGAGTGATAATCATTCAGCAACCACAAAGTCTATCCAGGGAATTGGTGCTGTCAGATTTGGATATTAGTCTTTGGTGGCCCAACTAGTAATTAATACATAATGATAATGCAAATGCTAATGAAATTAGCAGTGCAACTGCTATTAATATAGCTTAGGCATATCATTAGTGGCCTATTGCCCTCAGCGAAAGAGTCTGTATTAAGTTCAGCCTTGGTCATGGCATTGGGTATAACATAGTGGGTTAACATTGCAGGTCGAATGCTCTGCCTTGCATTTAGTAATCTCTAGCAAAATGTAACTGCCACGTGCTGCTGTATAATTTTGTTTTATAACTTTGACATGATTGTCATAAATATAACAAATGTTTCCAACCTAATAAGTGAATGCCAGCTGTCAGACATCAAACGGGAGGAAACAAAATCAAAATAGAGGTTTAGAACTCACATACAGGAGATACAGTGGAGTAGGAGCCAGTGAGAACTACACAGTGGAAATAGGCTCATCGTTATAGTGGGCAATTCTCCTACACAGTTACGTAGTGAGGAAGCCCAGGTCTTCCTAGTGCTATTCTCATCCATATCTGCTTATTCAATTTGTACCTTTCACTAGGGTCCAATAGAATGTTTACAACTTTAGGAGAACGTTATTTAATGTTGTGAATTTTTCTGATGTAAAGTGAGCTGCTTGGTGCTGCCCCCAGGGATCACTAGAGCAGCATCTTTTAATGGCAGGTGACCCAAGGAAACATGCTCCTGTCTCTGCCTGTCTCTTGTCTGGTTTTCACTCACTGTTTAAACATTTTTTTTCTAATTCCTTCTCAGTAACTCTCCTTTTACTTCTTGGGTTTTAGTCTTTTCTACTTTTTCCTTGTGTCATGGCTCTAGGCACCACTCTGTAGGGGGCACACTGAATTTTGGTAGAATTGTGGGTATCTGTTAAGCGTTAGTGAAACATTTTGTGAAAGTCTCAGATCAGTTTTAGATAACATAACAAATTAAGACTGCTGTCCCTGATACAACAGTGAAAAGAAAAAGCAGAGTGGGCTCTATAACTTAGCAACAAAAAGATCTGTTCCATAATGGGTTATGTAATGAAATCGTTTCATAAAAATAGGTACAAAATACTAGCGCAGTTAGATGAAAAGGTCATAGAAACCATCAATCGAGACAGAGGTGATATGAGAAATACAACTTAAAACTTCCAGGAAACTATCTCCTGGAGATTATTGGAACCACAAAAGGTGGTTTGCATTTTCAGCTTAGTAACTCAAAGGCCATCCAAGAGAGACCGCTGCAGAGGATCTCTAACTGGCAGTGTTCGGAGGTCTGTCTCTTGTGGTATCTGATGCTAGAAAAACTGAGCTGCCTCTCAGCTCCCCTCCTAGAAGCAGGGGTCAGTAAGTTTCTTTACAGCACCTTCATCAATTTTTTCGAAGATGACCAACTTTTCTATTATTGAAGAAAAAAAGAAATTTATTAAACTTGATCTCTAAGATAGAATTTTGCCTCGTGACACTTTCCCAGTTTGCCTTCTCCTAGGACATTCATGCTCCTTTGTTTAACACTCTTTTTCCATCAAACCCGCCCACATCTAAGGTGAATGAAAAAGCTGCTTCCTCTTGAAGGGACCCCCAGTGTGAACAGATGCTTTCTTTGGCTCCTGTTCTTGCTGGGTGTGTCTTGTGTCTCCTTAGGAACAGCAAGCAACTGTGTGCCTGGGTCCCCTCTTACACTCCTGGCTGCATCTTGTTGTCTTTGTTACTTTTCTCTCATTGCTGAGACAAAATACCTGATGCCCAAAATTAAGGAAGGAAAAGTTTATTTCGCTTATAGTTTGCGGAGGTTTCAGTCCATACTTGGCAGATTACAAGGCAGACTGGCACATGGCAGAGAGCTACAGCTCAGGGTGGCAGAACACAGCAAAAGCAATAAGCACAAAAGCCAGGAAATGGCCTCAAGCAGCCTCTTCCTTTCCCTTACATATGCAAACTATCCACCCCAGGGCGGTGTAGCTCTCACACCCATAATCAATCAAACTCTAAAAGCCTGCCCATGGCCGCATGAGGCTTTGCGGGGACACCCAGACACAAACCATAACACTTGTCTTTTTCCTTCTGTCCTCCTTCCTCTTTTGTGCCTATGAGGCATGGTGCAGACACAATATATAGTTATGAATGGGATAGCAAGCAAAAACAGAACGGAGTTGGTTCCCTGAGAGTTAGCAAGAATAATATGCATAAACTTGTTCCCAAAGAGAAGCCCTGTGAAAACAGCAGATGGAACCTTGGCCCCTTCACGGGCCAAGCGTTCAGCACAGGCGTCCTGTAATGTTAAATATCTACTCTAGTGACTAACACCAGCCGGGTCCCAAGAAAATGTTTTCCCACATCTCATCTTCTTGTGCAAAAGATAACTAAGTCCAAATGCCATGAAGAAATGTGCATCTTATTACTGGCAAATGAAAATCCAGCCCACCTCATTAAGTTGGAATTTCAGTTATACAATGAATAATTTTTTTTAGTCAAGTGTGTCCCAAGTATACTGTAATTTATTCTGTCAACTTTGTGTGACACTTGCTCCTGTCATTGGAGATGAACACAGCTTAAAGGAGGTGAGAGAAGGAATAAATTAATGAATTGTCCATTTTTCTTCCTGATTTTTTGGCCACAATATATTGATACTTCTGTGATGAGTTATCATTTTCCAATAGAACCACACATCCACGTCCTTCCTTCTCTTCGTGTTCTAGCTTGTGGCTTTGGGAATATTTGATGAATCAGGGAATTATCTTGGTGTTTCAACAGATGCTCGTGGTAGCTGAAAAATATTTTGCACCATTACACAATTGTTACTGTTCTTTACTTTGTATGTGGGTAGGTTCCACATAACATGCACCAAGCATAATTTTTTCAAATATTTACATATTACTTAAATATTAGCATAAGCAATAGTGAAAATAGCAATATAGGTGAGAATATTCTATAGGACAGAATAAAAATGTTTGTAGTATTTTTAATTTGAACATAATTTTTAAAAAAAATCATGCTTCTAAATTTGACCATTTGTTATAGACCATGCTGCTTTTTACTACTTGAAGAGAGTTTATCTTTGAAATTGATATTAATAAAAAGCCATATCATCTCAGTCGGCATTTGCATCAGTGAAATGTGATTTATGTGATAGTTTTGTTTATAAAATAATTGAAATGAAAGCAAAGAAAGAGATTTTATGGACTAAAAATAATATTTAATTAATTATGTAGGTTTTAATTTTTTTATTCTACCAAAAACGCTGACCCAGCAGCAGAAAACCTAGACATAATTATTAATTACCACATTCTAATTACATTTTGTTGGCAGTTAGTCATTTAAAAACCGTAGCTTCACATATTTTGTTATGTCATTAATATAAAGGTATATTTGAAAAGGCAAGAGGACAAAACATATTTTATTGATCTACTTGTTAATTTGACTTATAAAATAGATTTTTAGAGAAAGGTGAAGGGTATGCTCCCAATCTTTCCTGGGGTCCCTGAAGTATAGGGGAGCCAGGCTATACCTACTATCCAACATCGTGTCTTCTCCCTCAAAATCTGGTGGGTGCTGGAATAACTCATCTGGAGTCCCCGGAGATGAATGTCAAATGAGCAAACAAGCAGTTCCAGTCTCCCTGTAGCCCCGCAGGGAGGTGTGAAGTCACCTATTAGTACATAGCAGGTCTTCCAACAAAGCACTGCAAACTCGGGGGCTTAAACAACAGAACATGTTGTCACACAGCTGTAGAGGCTGCAAGTCCAGAGTCAAGATGTTTCCCAGGTGGATTCCTGCTGTAGCCGTGAGGCCAGGATGTGCTCTGGGCCTCTCCCCTGCCTTCTGCGGGCTTGCTGGCAATGCTGGGGAATTTTTGTCCTGGAAATGCTTTGCCCTGATTGCTGCCTGTTTGCTCCTTGGGCAGTCTCCTAATGTGGCCATCTCCCTGTTTAAAGTTCCCATTTAAATAAAGATGCATTGTGGATTAGGGGCCATTGCGATGATCTCATTTTAACAGAATTAGTTACATTATAAAGCCCCTGTTTTGTAGTAGGATTACATTCTGAACTGTAGAAATTTGGGAGTGGAGTGCATAGTTCATCCCATGACCACACTTAGCCTTGTTCAGTGGCTGAAATTTTAAGTGACGTCCTTTGGACTTGCTGAAAGGTTGGGTTTGGGATTGAGGGTGGGAAGTGAGGTCAGATCAGCAGGCTACTCAACTACCACATGCTTAATCATTAAAAACAATTTTTAATTTTACACTTTGACCGAGGGTAGCGAGAGGGTGGGATCTGTCAATACGTCCCAGCCTCCAATAGTTGCTGCTGTCCAGTGCCAGCAATGTCCTGCTGTGTCTGAAGCGCAGTGCGTACTTTATTTGCTACTCCTTGGCAGAGTCATAATTTGCTCTTTAGAGGTAGAGTTAGAGGAAAGAAAGCCCTAAGGATATATTATTTAATGAGGATGTATTATTTTAAAACTTCATTGTACTTACCTTAGGTCACATGAATACTAAACATAAAAATAGCACATTCATTAAACAAGCTACTATTTCCCAGATTAAATAGATGAGATTGGAATGCACCATAGTCCATGATAGTAGTTATTCCTTGCTGAATATCAGAATTATGTGAAAGATTTTGAGAAAGAAAGCTCAAAGTTAAATCATTTAGCTATCCAGCTTTTTAAGGATCTGAGAGTGAATGAAAAATGCCCACAACACAGGAGTAGTGTGTATGTTAGGTTAGGATAGGTTCTTGTTACTATTAAAAAAATGTGAGATAGTTTATGATGAGAAAAGATTTATTTTGGCTCATGGCTTTGGAGGTTCCAGTGTGAAGGGTTGTTACTATTGTTTGGGGCACGAGGCAAGGCAGCAGCACATCATGGTGGAGGCGGTGGAAGGGGTGCTGTGGAGCAAGACTGTTTGCTTCTTGGTCAGGAAGCAAAAAGAAGAGGAAGAAGGTATGGGAGTCCCTAGGGTCACACCACCAATGACCTAAAGACTTCCCATGAGTCTCATACCAGCCGTGGGTGGCTTTACCACTTCCCAGCATCTCTACTCTGTAGACCAAGCACCTACCACACGGATCTTTGGGAAATATTCAACATCCAAACTTTCACAGTCGACAAAGCCAACTTGTCTCTCGGGGTTGTAAATATTTTTGGACTGGAGAAACATGAGTTATATATGGTAATTGCCTATGTTTGCAATACCTAAGTGCAAATTTCAAAGAATTCATCTACACTGTTAGGTAAACACCACAGTTATGCTGTGGTCATCTTGCTGCTTTGACCATGTCAGCAGGGAGGAAAATGGTTGCCTGTGAGGTTTAGCTCATTAAATCCGTTTGAGATTTGTTTCCATACTTCCATCCTTACCCATATTGGGCATAACTTCTGAGTACAGTGGAGAGATATAATCCGAGATGTACATGGATACCAGATACTTGACAGTCCCAAGCACTAGGATATTATGGTTTTTCCTGTTCATACACACCTATGGTAAGGCTTCATTTATAAATTATCCACAGTGAAAGATTAACAATAATAATTAATAATCAGTAAGTCAATTATACTAACCATGACAAATTGAATTAAAAGTTTCTTAAAACTCATGAATTTCTTTTTTCTTGGAATTTTCCATTTAATATTTTTGGACTGAAAATGACTTCAGGCAACCGAAACATCAGGAAATGAAACTATGGGTAGGAGAGCTGGTTCTACACCTAATTAAGAGCTCCCTGAGCTGTTGGTTTTTAAATTTATTGTGTTTGGTTTGGTGTTAGTGAGGTAGATGGTAAATATCACATTGTTTTGGGAAGAACCTGCATATCTGGACAATACACATCTTTTAGACGGTTGTTATTTCCTACAAGAAGATGGGTGAACACTTTATGGCTGGAGGGCATGAGGACTGGGATCTGATTTAAATCCAGTTTCTTGGTCACTTTTTTCTGTGTGTCTTTTTGAGACAGGGTCTCACTATGCAGTTCAGGCTGGCCTTAACCTCACTTATGTAGCCTAGGCTGGCCTTGAACTCACAATGATCCTCCTGCCTCAGCCTCTGGAGTAATGGGATTACAGGCATGCACCACCATGCCCGGCTCTTGGCCACTTTTGGTGATGTGTGGATGAGCCTGAGGTTGAGGCAGGAAGGGAAAGGTGAGGCCCACCTGAGCAGCTAGGATGCCATAGTCAGTCATGCATTTGTGGTAAATGCTTCGGTGAGGACAATTCCCACAAGTCTCTTGTGTTGCTGCTCCTACTAAGAGAAGAGCACTAAGTGTCCTTCTGTCTGGGTTGTATTTTCAAGGATGTCAGTATGGTGAACAACCTTAACTGATAGAATTACACAGGAGGAAAAGGTTGGCAAATTCGCTTGGAGCCCTGCATGAAGACTGGCATTTCCTAAGCTCAAGATTCCTCAGTGGTGACCCAAACTCACTAAGTGTGGCCATCCATATGGGCCCCTCCTCATCACCTCTGCGGGGATGAGGGCAAGGAGAGCCAGTGTAGACATGAAACTCATACTTCTTGCTGCACTGTGAGTAATAAAGTCCCTTGTCTCTGATCCAGGAGTCTTCTGATTTCTGCCAACAGCCATGAACTTGTGGCAGACCCACTTCTTAGCTTGAATCCAGGAGAAAGTGTCAAACCCATCATAGTCCTTGACAATGCTCCATGTGTAACAATATTTTTCTCTCACTGAAGGGCAGACTTTTTAGACAGCAGCCTAGTTGTTCATTTTTGTGTCTCCACTCCTAGTAGAGAGTAGACTCACAACGTAGTTTATTGTTGAGTTGAACTGTGCTGGACTGGCTTGTTTTCAACTCATATTTTTCTTGCTAACTAATTCAAATCTGATATTACATACATTAGCCTCAGCCAAGAAGCGGGGAGGACAGGCTGAGGGAGACGAAGAGAGGCCTGGACACCTTGATTTCTTTGGCACATTGCCCCCGTGTTTCTCCTTTACAACCTTCTATTTTTCTGAGTAAAGAATTTCTAACTGTACACTCTCTTCCGAAATTCATGTCTCACATGACCGGCCATCAACGCGTGCAACATAGAATCATTGTGTTCCAATATGTGTGGGGGACAGGACTTTGTGAACAAAAATGCCCCAGTGCAAGGTGCCAGGAGATCCTCCCGATAGAGGAGGGGGAAAAGTCCCTCCTTCCCCAGGGGAGGGGAAGCAGGGATGCTGGAGACAGAATCAGGGAACAGCCCTTCACTGGAGGAATGGAAATGGGGAAAGAACCGTTTGACAGCAGAACCCTGGGCTATGGGCAGGAAGTTTCTGTCACTCTAGTAGTTGCTCTCGGATCTGCTCCAGCTGCCCAAGGCGGTGAGAGCAATGGGGCCAGGTGAGTGTAGCCGGAGCAGCACCCACGGTCATCTCCCGGCTGCAGCATGGCTCCGTGTGTCCCTATGCCGTCCTCTTGGTCATCAGCCCTCCGGCCCCTCCCTTCTGACGTGAGCTCCTCTGTGTCCCTCAGAATCCCAGGTCTGTGCAGCAAACCGAGCTGAGTCTTGGTGCTGCGACCTGGACAATCAATACTTTCTTTTGCAACTGTGAGTAACAAATTCTCTCTTCACTGGCTGTCATCTCCTGATCTGTTGGCCTCATAATATTTAAAGAATAATAAAACCAGGATTTTCAAACAACGTTGTCCTCACTGGGGACAATGGGGCCCCCTACTGGGGTTTTAGCACATATCCCCCACAGATAAAGGGGCTGCTAGTCCCCATAGAACTGGTAAGGAGACTGACTGAGAAGTGTAGGGCTTTTCTTACTTTCTCATTGCAAGAGAAAAGGAAGGTGCAGAGAATGTTTGCATAGCCTCCTAATTTTTGTGGAAAACAATGACATAGATATACATTTGTGTGTCTGCCTAAAAATCTATAAGGTTTAAACATAAGATTAGCTTATGTTGGGGCTTGATGGAGAATTTTGCTTGGTTTTGTTAAAGAAAATACATTTAACATTTGGATAAGCGTTCTTGTTTCCAATTCTAGTAGAAAATTGTAGAAATAGAGCAGGACAGGGTTCAAGAATTTCTGCCTATCCATGGAAGAGTGGCCGAAAAAAATTATGGAATTTTCATACCCAGGAAAAGTTGTTGGGCCGGAGAGATAGCTCAGCGGCCCAAGCTCCTGCTTGGCAAGCAAACGAGGTCCTGAGTTTGATTCCTGGTACCAAAGAAACAAAAAAAAGGAAGACAAAAAAGAAAACAGTTGTTCCTTCTTAGCTGTGGTTTCAGTCACTTGCTTTCAAGGTCTAAAAATATTAAATGCAGTATCCCAGAAAGAAGCAATCATTATTTGTTTTCAATTGCATGTCATTCTAAGCATTATGACAAAATCTCAAACTGTCTCACTCTCTACCTCCTGGTATATGAATCACCCTGCTGTGCAGTTTCCGGGCTGTGCAGACAACCTGCGTTTAGTCACCAAGTAGCTGTCTGGGTTGTCATATCATCTCCTGTGGTATGCAGTGCTTCTCTTCAAGTCACACTCATTTCCCTTATACTGGCCCCCAAACACCAGCACAGTGAGGCTGAGAATTTGAATGTGTCAGATGAAGCTGCTTCCATTAATCAAAAGAAATATATGTATGCATCATATAGTTTATTTTATATAAGTAATAAGATGGGGAAGAGAGAGAGAGGGAGAAGAGAAGAGGAGGGGAGGGGAAAGGAGGAGTGCATAGTAAAGGAGAAGAAAGGAGAGGAGAGGAGAGGAGAGGAAGGCAGGGAAGGGGAGGAGAGATAATAGAAAGTAGGGACAAGGTCACATACTTCCGCAAATAACAAATTCCAATTAAAAAAGTATTTCTGTATATCTGTGAATTGGTTTCATTTATACACTAAGTTTGTCTTAGTTTGTTGAAAAGAAAGTTCTGTGTTATTACCTGCTTGTTTCTTTTTTGTAAGAATCTTTTTGGCTTATGTCTTGTACTCCACAAAACTACCTTGAAGGTCATGATACACGAGGTAATCACTATTGTTATTCTCCTATTATTTGCTGATGAAATTTTGTTTTACTTTTTCATAAAAGCAAAAGATAAAAATATGTATAGGAGTGCATAGCATAGGTACATATGTGTAGGAAAACCATAGTACTACTTATAATAGTTTCAGGTGCCTACTGAAGTCTTAGCACGTATCCCCCATAGATACAGGGGCTGCTAGTCTGTATAGAATCGGTGAGGAGACTGAGAATTGGAGGGATTTTCTTAAATCCTTATTGAGAGAGAAAAGCAAGATGCAGAGAACGTTTGCATATCATCCTAAGTTTTGTGGAAGTCAGTGACATAGATATATATATGTGTGTGTGTGTGTGTGTGTGTGTGTGTCTGCATAAAATTCCGTGCACATGAGGATGAACACAGACAGATGCAAGCGATGTCTTGCTATGAGTGAATACTGGCAGATAGTCTGATAAGGGGAAGTCAGAGAGGAGCCTAGGAGCATGAGGGAAGAGGACTGCATTAAAGTTGCATACCTGCATGATCACCCCGAGATATGCATGTTACATCGTGTGTGTTACTGTGTGTGAATACATTTGTAATGCCTCGGAATTCAGTGGCTCTGCTTTTTAGTAGAATTTTGTGCTACAATTCAATATATTTTAATATTTTATATGATTTTCTTTGAAACAGAAGTGAAGATACATTGGCCCTCCATCTGCCTTTTGAGCCTCTGGAAGCAGAATATCTTTTTAGAGCTTGTTTTCAGTTGATGAATAATAATTATGCATATTTATGGGATACAGTGTGGTGCTATTTATATATATGTTCTCTGATGATTAAATCGGGGTAACTAGCATGTCCATCACCTTAAATATTTATCAGTGCTTTGTGCTGAGGTTATTCAAATCCTGTTCTAGCTACACAGTTGAAAGGTGTTCACTGTAGTCACCTGTTGGGCAATAGAGCACCAGAACTTACTTCTCCCATGTAACTACAACTGGTAAACCCAAGCTCTCGATTTCTGTGTCCTCTTGCCAGGCAGTCCTGGACTAGACTTGAGCTACCACCTCCTGAGCAGATCTCTGATCTGTGGGCCAGGCGGTATGGGAAGGGTCAGCCGTCTGTGCTCTGTGGAAGAGAAGCCTGTCTCTCTGGAAAGAATGGAGTGTTTCTGTCCCTGGAGTCACAGACCACCCCAGACTCACCAGCTCCAGCCCCTGCGGTCACTTTGGCCAGACAAAAGCAAGTTCTTTTCTCACAGCCCGGGGCCTCCTGTCCTGCAAACTTAGCCCCTTCTGTTGGGTGTTGCTAAGCCATGAGTCTAAATATGGCACATGGCAGTTTGATGGAAATCATTTCCAGTAAAAGAGGATGTTTCCTCAGCAGTTTTCAAGCTGGCGCTGACTCAAGCATCCTCAAGGGAGCCCATTTAACTGGTCATTAGGGAGACAGCAAAAAGGCATTGAGGAATTCTGTAACAAGATGCGTATCCTGTGTGGAAGGCCCCCCGGGGACTCTGACCTTGGCTCTCTGGGCTTGCTGGAGAGGTTTGCCTGATCCGATGAAATGTATTTCCCTGCGGTCAACCTGCTCTGTGTGCATGGGATGAAAGATGCTGAACTGTGGCAGTTCCAGCTTTGTGAGGAGCAGCTCCGAGGTGAGGCTTGGCACACAGACATTCAGTGTTCATAGGTGATTAACCCCATCACTGTACCCTCCAGCTGGAGAAGAGGATGGAGGATGTGAAAGGAATGATGAAAATGTATGCTAAGTTTTCCTGTGTCGTGCGTGCAACATATTCGCCCTGTCCTCAAGGACATAGTTACACATTTAAACACACACATTCAAAGTTTTGAGAATCAGAGTGTAAACACACTGATAGTTTCGTGACGTGGACAATTTAGCGCAAAGAATTAAAGTGCCACGACCTTCAAGGGGAGTGCTTGCAGACTGGTGGAGATGTAGCTACTGAGCAGGGTTAAGAGACCTCCGACCTCAATTCGACTAAGACTTTCAGGATCAAGGCTTTTAGACGCCCAATCCTGAGGACTCCAGTGGCAGGTCCAGGAGAGAACGGGTTACATTTTTCAAATGAAGCGTGGGATGCATAGAGACTTTTGAGCTGGAGCCTTAGTTCCATTAGGGCTGATTCCCCTTTGCAAGTATTCATTTTTCAGCGCTGTTGATGTGGATCTTTTGAACAGCATTCCAAAGTATTTGAATGGTAAGAATGAGAGAATGGATTTTAAACGTGGAAGATATGCTAAATATGTATTTTTAAAAAAGGATCTGAACAAAACCACAGTTTCTTAACTAAAGGACAATAGGACTGACCACAACTACTTAGCTCTCAGCGTCATTTTGAGTGGGCATTATCAAGAAATATGTCTTGGGTGTAGAACAAAGGGTCAGAACTAACTAATTAATTTATTTATTTCCAGAAATGTCTTCCTTGCAAATAGGAATCTGTAAATTTTAGTAGTATGGGATTATTTTTCTTCCTTTATGTCTTTTTGAGACAGGGTTTCACTATGCAGTTCAGGCTGGCTTTGAACTCACTTGGTAACCTAGGCTGACCTCAAACTCACAGCGATCCTCTTGCCTCAGCCTTCTTAAGTGTTAGGATTACAGGCTTGAGCTACCACGCCTGGCCTTTACTTTCGTTTTTGACAGTCATCTGAAATACTTTTCCTTAAACACAAAACATTTTTTTAAGTTCAACCAGTTGGCCTTGACAGTGAGTGTTTCTGTGTGTATCTTTTAAAGGGATGAGCCTTTATTCTTGGGATAATTCTCCGTGCCTTTCTCATGGGAGGTCAAGGTCAAGGCTCGCTGTGATGACATTATCTGTGCTTTCTGCAGATGATACTGAAGCCATCAGAGATGTGGGGACCCGTGAGAAGATTCACAGGGTAGAAGGAAAAGCTGGTGAGCTCACTCTACTAGAAGCTTATCCAGCTCTAGGGACCAGGGCTCCAAACTAAGACTGTGGCCTCAATGAGGATATGCCATGGAATTTTAGTGAATCCATTTCGCCTCAGCCAGGCAGGGTATGAGCTGGGATGAAAGGGGCCAGGTTCTTCTATGACACTGATGATTCTAGGTGTGACATTCTGTGAATCTAGATGAAGCAATTCCTAGGGATAAGATGGAGAGGTAGGGAGGAGTCAGGCATGACAGAAGAAAACCTGGCTATCCTTGCAGTGGTGAGAGCTTGTAGTGAGCAGCAGAATAAGAATCAGAAGGAAGGCTGGGGATGTAGCTCAGGGGCACAGCGCCTGCCTGGCAAGTACAAGGTCCTGAGTTCGATTCCTGACACCAGCAAAAGAAAAGATTCAGGAGAAATCCCCCTTTTATTCTAGCGAAAGCCTTGTTTTAACGATAGTAAATGAATATGTAACACAATACTGCAAACATGAGTTGTCTAGTTACATTTTCTCAGCTTTCCTAAGGGATAGCTATATGGTGTTAGAAATATTGATCCAGAAATGCTCCATTTAGCCTATCCCCTGAGTATCTGACTTTTAACTCTTCATTCAAATGTTTTGGGATAAAGAGTTAAAGAGCACAAGCAGGTCTCTCAGTTTTTGTCCTCTTCCGCCTCTTCCCTTCTTTCTCCTTCTCTTCTCCAAGCCTCCTTTTCTCCTCTGTTCCTCTCCTTGCCCTGTGCCCAACCCTTTTCCTCTCCTCCCCCGCCTCTCTATGAGGGAACGTTGGAATGGGGCAGCTCGGTTGGCCCTTTGGTCTTAAGCCCTCACATAGTTGTGCACACATTCAATCAGCAGAGGCTTCTCGACTGTCTCCTGTGTGCCATGCAGTGAGCCAGGCAGTGGGTTAAATAACAAGCTTTTGCTCTCATGTGTCTGACAACCCAGAAAGGGTCAGAAGAATGGCTGAGTCGAGGCACATGGACAACGCTTAATAAATTTGCAATATTATAGATAGTCAAGGAAATATTCCAGACTACTTCTTCTGTGTTTTAATTAAAGGTGGTCTGTCACTGGCTTTTATGAAATGTCAAAATAATTAAGAAGTTTGTGATCTGCTTTAAACACAATCAGAATCTTCCTAATGCTCCTTTGTCTTGTAGCCCGATCCTCCCTGGGTGCTACCCTCCTATGTTAGGAGGATATAGTTCATGGTTTGTGTTACTTATTTCTTCAGAACTAATAACTACAACATAGAAGTCCAGAAAACAAATGGATAGAGTGCAGACCCCAGTCCTTAAGAAAATTGTTAAGACTAAATGTCATAAATGTTTGGTTTTGGTATAAACAACAAATATCCTCTCCAGATTATAATGCAGCAGGGAGCGTGGGGCTGAGATAGGCATGGTCTTTATTGCTGAGTGGGTGGGTGTCCCTTTGGAAGTCCAGAATTCTAGCTGTGTGAGTGCTTTCATTTCTGCCTCAAGGGTAGAGATAGCTGCTCCCGTAACTTGCCAGAGAAAAACGTTGCGTGGTAGATCTAACATCATGTAACCATGTAACCTAATAACATTAAAATAACATAACATACTCACTTTAACAGTACAACAACTATTGCACTTTGTAAACTTACAACCTTTTTGATGCATATTTCAGAAGGTGCACCAGTCTTTAATAAAAATGCCCCCAAACCTAAGATCATCATTCTTTTTTCCTTACATAGCTCTCCCTGTTTGTGCTACTGGTGTCCCACATGATTTAGCAAGTAGGGGGACAGGAGGAAGAGAGAGTAGAGTCCTTCGGAGGGACCAAGGAAACTACCTAAAAGAGGAGGAAGAGTTCTCATTACTGTAAAAGATCACTTGGGGGTGCAGCTGAGTGGCAGACAGCACATTTGGTACACAGGAGGCCCTGGATTTGATTCCTAGTTCTGCACAATAAGAAGTCAACTTACATGAAGGAGATTGGTGTTGGGCGCTGGCATTTCACAGCAAGTGTGGGACTTGGAACTACTGAGGACTTTATGGGTGAACGTCCTCTCTGTCATTTAATTCTAACCTCAGCTACTGACCCATTAGGGCTCTAATGCCTGACAATCCTGTACAGAAAGCTATCCCATGCGTGGAAGTGATGGCTCAGCTGATGATTACCATTAAGAGTAAAATTCTAAGTAAAAGTAGAAAATATAACCCATGATTTTGGCACTACACTTTGTGGAAGTATCCAGATTCACTCATACTGCATGGATTCTTGCTCTGACCTGAGCAATGGAGTCTGAATATTGAAAGACTGATTGTTCTAAAACCCAAATCTTTCTGCTCCAAAAATGGGTGCTTCTTATGATATTTATCTGAAACACTAGATTTAGCCATGGACAGAAAACTAGATCTTTGATCATTTGATGGAACTGAACCAACTACATGTATCTCACAAGTATGATCAATGTTCTTATCATGGATACAGTGTGCACATCAATACTAACTACTATTTAAATAAAAAGGACAAGAAATTTCAAAGCACTACGCTATATTGATGAGAAAAATAAATCTGGCTACATATGGTACTTAGGGAAGTCTCTGTAAGGTACATTGAACATATTCTCTAGAGAGAAATTATAGGCTCCCTAGTATAAGTAGACTGCATTTAAAAATTATTTTAATAATGTTTTTATACAGAAAGTAACTCAGTTTAAAATTGATTATAGATCTTTCTTGATATTAACTGTCTATTAACTTCTTCAAATGTGTATTATTGACTTGATCTCGTACATTCCACTTTAGGAGGTTCTAAAGTGTTTCTGAGCTAATGGCTCCAGGGTGATCAGCTGTGCAGGGTTGGCATGTTGCTCCATCCAGGAGAACTGGTGAAAGGTAGAATCATCATCACTAAAACACATTAAACTCCATCTCGCAAAAGGCTCAGGCGAACTCCATGTGACTGTCACACTCTCAGGCAAAAGGACAGGAGATTCACATGGATGCACGCTTCCCATTTCCCACGGACAAAACTGCTGAAGCCAGATATTCTTTGGTGCACGTGGGTTATGTTTCCAGAGAGGGACCATGTTCTCTGTAATTATTCTTTTCTGTGGAGTTCTCAAGAGAGCCACTTACAAGTGCTGCAAGGATAGCAGACTGAGCTCAAGAGCCAGTTGTTCTGGGGAGCTGCAACCCTGGCCTTGGAGCAACAATTGTCTGGAGCTGTTAGCAGCCGCAGGCCAGGTGAAAGATGGCGACAATGCTCAACCCTTCTTGCTGGGCACAGGGAGCCTGCAGTCCAGCTAGCTCATGGTCACATAACTCAGAGAGAGACCCCACGTCATTCACTAAGCTGTTCTGCCAACTTGCCGTGGTACCCAACTGAGAAAGACATTACATGAGGGACTATATAAAAATTACATGGACATATTTTCTTCAGCACAAGAGAAAGGACCACTGGTAAACTGCACATATAGATAGTACATTCTTAGCTGGACGCAGCTAGGTTCAAATGGGTTGTTCTAAGGCACAGGATAATGTACAGTGTTCATAAAGAGACCAGTTCGGAAGCCGCTTCATCAGAAATAACCGAATCCCTTCTTGCTATTTGCACATTTTCATAGTTCTGTTTTTCTAAATATAAGTTTTGCTCTTTGGCTCAATCTTTAAAATCACAGATTGCATTAGCTGGAAATTATTAAGTCAGTAACTTCAGGACTAATTGATCACAGGATTTGGTATACATGAGAAGCTTAAAAATATTTTCTCTGCACATCTATATATGGGAGATATATTTAGTTTGCTCTAACAGAGGGCAATAGGTTTCTTTAAACATTTTCTGATTTTTACTTCCTTTTTGACTCATGGGTTAATTTAGCAGTGTGCTATTAATTTACAAATATTTGGAGTTTATCGAGATATCTTAATGCTGTTGGTTTCTAATTTAATCCTATTGTCATAAGAGAATGAATTTTTTTTCCCCAGAAAATTTCTGAGATGCAATTTATGGCTAAGCACATGATCCCCTGTGGGATATTTCATGTATATTTGAAGGTTGTATATTCTGAAGTTTTGTAGTTACTGTAGTTGGACCAAATTGTTTGATGATAGTATTTAAAACCCAATGCTGATGTTGATTTTTTCAAATACAGTTGTTGGGTCAATTACTGAGAGACGAATATTAAAATCCCCTCTGGTGCTGGATTTATTGATTTCTTTCTTTAATTTGGTCAGCTTTGGATAGTAAATCACAACCTGAAATTTGGAAACGTTGTGCTGGGAGACCAGAGAGGGAGGGAGACATGATCCAAAACATGATCCAATGTTTAGTGGTCTGAGGACAATATAGGACTTGATTAGGACCAGGAGATTTAAGAGATTAAGAGAAGATTAAGAGAAGTCCAAGGCTGAGGAAAGGCCAAGTAAAGTTCAAGAAGATAATATGCACAGTGGCTGAGTTAGGAATGCAGATGTAACACCCCACTAGCACCGTACAGAACAGCCAACAGATACACTCCGGCCAGGAAGGAACTACCAATCTGGAGCTGACAACAGGAAGTTCAGGGTTCAGGACACAGCGCCTTGGGAGTGCTGGGAGCTACAGAGTATTCTATTTGGGAGCAGAGAAACTGGGATGTCTTCAGAAGACAGTTCCAGTCCAGGACGCAGAAAGACCTTGATTCTCCAAGGTGCTAGTCATTTGTTATGGGTACTTTCTTCATTCATACCCAATGTTGTATTTACATTTTGTATTATTTTTCTTTCAGAGAGTCCCCCAGACTGTATTAGTTTCAGATCCCGCAAAACCTGAACTCACTCCAGCCCTCCACCACCACCGACAGAAGCTACTAAAAGCCCTACTTCCTAGCTTGCCTGGAGGTTATGGGTTATTATATATAAGCCTCCTATGACAGCGCGCTGTGAACAGCAACACTAAATGTTTGTTAAATAAAAATAAACTGAGCCCCATGGGAAAGGGCTCGGGCGCCGTGGAGACCAGTTTCTAGTTGACTGCTGAGACTCCCTTTCTCTAAGCTTTCTGCTTGGCTAGGCCTAGACTTTTGACCCCCAGCGCTGGCTTCGCAGTGCCGGTTTCTGGCAAGAATCCCACTGTCGGTTTAGTCAGAAACTCCAATCTTGACATCTGATCACTTTCAATATGCAGTCAGGTTCCTCTTCTTCCTCCGTCATCCCGCAGGTAATGTCTGTCGGATCACCCAGCCCTGCCTTCCGCAAGAATCCTGCCAGCTTGGTCCGGCTGGAATTCCACCTGTCCCAAAGTTTTCACTTGGTAATGTTTCATCCAGCGACCTTCTCCGTATGCCTTGGCATAAATTTCTGCTTGGCTGTGTTGTATTCAGAGGGGATCTCAGTCTTCCTTCCCCACTGCAAAATTCCATGCAATAGTTTCAGGGAGTGCAGTTACCCTTATTGCCCTTGACGGGAGTCATGAATTTTTTTCTTTAGCAGTACTACACCTACAGTCACCGTTTTCTCACCTGGGAAAAGAGGATGCTGTGATTTCCAAGGTTTTACAATCCTATGGACCAGGTATATTTTGCTGTTTGATACATTCCCAGGCCACTTCTCCTAGCTCCTGAGCTGACCAGTTTCCATCTATCATGAGTGCAAAGTTTTAGCACAAATAAATACGTTGAACTATTATCATACACTGTACTTCAAGATAAAGTCTGAAATTTAAAAAAGCACCCACACAATCCCAGCACTCTGGGAAGATGACAGGAAGATCACAAGTTCAAGCCCAGCCTGAGCAATTTAACTCACAGAGACCCAAAGTTTTAAATAATAATAATAAAAATGAAAGGAGTTGGGGATGTAGCTCAGTGCAAAGGCCCTGGTTTCAATCCTTAGTACCACAGTACAGAAGTACCCATATCTGTTTTAACTTTATGAACATGAATAATGGAGGATTTGTTGTATTTTTCTTCACTCCTTAATGAATATGTATGTGTATATTCTATGGAATTTTGAGTAAACTGGACATCTCAAAATATCGGGAACAGGTTTGGGTATTAAATTTCATTTTCCAGAATGATTTTCAATTTTAAAATAATTTTCAAAAGTGAGAGAAAATTATAGTTAATGGAAAAGGTAATTCTCCCATGTCCATTTTCTTTCGGTTTCTTTTTGAGACAGGGTCTTGCTATGTAGTCCAGGATAGCCTTAAACTCCCTATGGAGCCCAGGCTGGCCTTGAATTTGCAGCAATCCTCCTGCCTCAGCATCCTGAATGCTGGAATTACAGGAGTGTGCCACCACACCTACCTTATTTAACCTCTATCTTTGTGTTTCAGTGTCATCTTTACAATTTTCCATTTCCTGAGACCCTGTGTCTAGGGTGCTGGTGTACACAAGCAAATGTTTCAGTTGAAGAAATGGGCAGGCATTTGATATGTCACATACATCACATCTGTCATCTATAGCACCACCTGGCTGTTTTCATGTTTCCACCTGCTAATGGTTTTTTAACTTGTCAGAGGTGAGGATACCAACAAGTAGGATCAAAGTCTTCAGTATTTAAATTTTACTTTAAAGGCAAAGAACACGAGGAATTCATCAGTTAGCCTTTCCGTTTCATTGCTGATGATAAATTTGTTTAGTCACAAAATCTAGAAAGTTTTTGTGGAGCCTAAAATAATAACATTTCTGACGAAGAGCATATTGCCTGTTTTTTTAAAGACCATATAGCAGAGAAAAACAACATTCTTTTGTAAGTGCAGGGCTTAAAATCATAGGCTAAGAATAGTCTATGAGTAAGCAAGCTGGAATTTGATTAATGCAACGTTTAGATGGCTTTGATGCTCTTTATCAGCAAAATCACCTCTTTAAACAGGATGGCAAGAGCAGTATGACTGTTCCCAGTTTAGCTAGAGGATGGATACAGGAAAAGGCTGAAAACTGGCAAAGCTTTAGCACTGTGGAAATTGAAAGTCCTAGAGATGATCAGAGTCTACTTATAAGTATGCAAAGATGATCTCAGTATCTCAAATATTTGCCTTAGTTAATTATTGAACTGTAAGGCTGCAAGAGAATTAGCTCCATGTTACAGGTCACGTAGCTGAGGCTCTGAAACATGCCAGAGGCTGAATTTCTATCCAGTCCACATCTGGGTATTTAGAGTACACATCTGGTGCTTTGTGCACTAAGCTGCCTGAAGTGCGTGGGATGCCAAAGAAGTGAGTTTGCTCTTCGCCACGTAGTTTGTAGCTCTCATGTGTCACTGGATAACTATAGACATTTGCTGTGTGTGAAGACTTTGAGAACCCAACTAACAAATGCAGTGCAGTTGCCACGGGATGTGTCTTCCTTACCTACCGCACAGTAGGTTACTGTCCTGATGTAGTGAGAAGCCGATGGACTGCATCCTGTATGGTTAACAGAGAGCTGGTGATGGTTATATACAGGTGTCTCTACCTTGGTTATAAACAGGTGTCATCTTAGTTATAAACAGGTGTCTTAGTTATACACAGATGTCTATCTTGTAGGCTTGCAGCAGCAATTGTCCGTGATGTGTTGGTTGAGATGCTCTGATAGAAACTTTCCTCTTCAGAGTCTTCTTGGATTTTGCCAGCTGTAGTCCCGAAGCCTGTAGAGCCAACCAGAGGGCATCATAGAGAAAAGGATGTGGTGAGACCTCCAAATAGTGCCTACAGGGAAAAGGAACTAGAAGAACACAGCACTGAAAGAGACGGAAGAGTCCAAGGACCTTTACAAAGGTGCTTGAGCATTCTGTGTGAGACATCTGGTTACGTGTATGTTATTTCATTTTATATCCATTTTTGTGTATTAGTGTTGGTAACGTGCTGAGCTCTGTAAATAAGAATTGAAAAATTCAGTCTTGTTGATCCATTTGCGATTTACCTTGCTAATATATAAACTGAAATATGGAGAGAAGTTAGCACTTATTGAGCACCTACCATATGACAGGCATTTTATCATTGTGTCTCATGAAATCCTTATGACAAGTTAATGACATAAGCTATTAGGTTATTAAGTTATTTTTAGAGCTGTCTCACAGGTGATAAAACTGAATCCACAGAGGTTACGAATTGTGTCACGGCAAAGTGGACACTGGTGAAAGCCCATATATCATGTTGCACCCCACTAGGCTGCCTGTCTGGGAGACAGGAGGATGCATTTCCTAACATGGACTCATCACTAATAGTTCCAGAAAAACAAAAAGTTAGGGAAAGGTGTAACTTTACATAGAGGCTAAAATACAGTAACATCCTAAAAGAGAATTGCCCAATATGTAGAGAAGAGTTTCTGTGGATGTTAATTCAAATTATATTTCAGACAGGTGTTCTGAAATTGTCCCACAAGCTCCCCAAACCCAAAACAAGAACTTATCCCTAATTAAAAAAATATTTTTATGAGAAACTGTTCAGTTATTTAGTATACAAATGTAAAGTCAGTTGATTTTGTGTTGGATGACATTTTAGGATTTTTCAGACAAAGAATAAATAGTTCACTTGCTAGAATTTTCATTTAAGTTCTCATCATCAAATTTTCTTTAAAACTTTTTAATGAAGGTGCTGATTAAGTGTTTGAAAGCTGATAAAATATCTGAAGACAAAGAGGGGTTTATAGAAAATAAAATGTTATATATTATTGATTTTTTTCACTGTGAGAAAATTTCTGCCATAAAATAACAAAAACAAAATCTTGGTTGATAAGTGCATTTATACATTTACACTTTAAGGCTGGGTGAAGAAAAATAGGTTAAGAGATATAAACTTTTCTGGGTGTGGTGGTGCATGCCTGTCTTCCTAGCACTCGGGAGGCTGAGGCAGGAGGATCATTGCAAGTTCAAGTAAGAACAAAGTAAGTTTGGGGCTGGGGATTTAGCTCAGCGGCAAAAGTGCCTGCCTGGCAAGCGCAAGGTCGTGAGTTCGGTTCCCAGTACCGGAGAAAAACCAAAAAAAAAAA
>NW_004955407.1:34761485-34801637 GCF_000276665.1 Chinchilla lanigera | reverse complement strand
AAATTGTGCTGCTATAAACATGGGTGCACATGTATTGCTGTGGTATGATGTCTTTAATTCTTCTGGGAAAATACCCAGAAGGGGAATAGCTGGGTTAAATGGGACTTCTAATCCTAGTTTTGCGAGGAATCTCCAAATCGATTTCCACAGTGGTTTGACCAATCTACACCCCCACCAGCAGTGGAGTAAGGTTCCTTTTCCCCCACAGCCTCTCCAACATTTGTTATTGGTTGATTTCTTGATGATAGCCATTCTTTCTGGGGTGGGTGGAATCTCATTGTTGTTTTAATTTGCATTTCTCAAATGACTAATGACATTGAACATTTTTTTCATGTATTTATTCACCATTAGTATCTCTTCATTAGAGAAGTGTGTATTCATCTCAGATGCCCATTTTTGGATTGGGTCCTTAAATTTGGGAGGCCTGATTTTTGTTAATTCTTTATATGTCCTAGATAGAAGTCCTTTGTCTTAGGGGCAGTTGGCTAAAATTTTTTCCCACTTTGTGGGTTTTCTTTTTACTTTATTGGTGATTTCTTTAGATGTGCAAAAACTTCTCAATAAGATGAGACCCCAGTTGTTGACTCTTTGAAGTATTTCCTATGCAGTTTGGTTTTTGTTCATTAACTCTCTGCCTACCCCAATGTCTTCAAGATTTTTACCTACTTTCTCTTCCAAAAAATTTAGTGTTTCTGTTTTAATATTTAGGTCTTTGATCCATTTTAACTTTAATTTAGTGCATGGTGAAAGACATGGGTCTAGTTTTAGTCTTTGGCACGTGGAAAGCCAGTTTTTCCAGCACCATTTATTAATGAGGCTATCTTCCTTCCGTTGAACATGTTTGGCCTCTTTGTCGAAGATAAGGTGACTGAGTGTGTTGGTAGCTGTATCTGTATCTTCTAATCTGTTCCATTGATCTTCAGGTTTGTTTTTGTGCCAGTACCATGCTGATTTTATCACAGCAGCTTTGTATGATGACCTATTTTAACTTAAGGTGTTATAAGTGTAAAATAAGATCAATAGTTAGTTCATTCAATCCTTGCCTAATAGTCAAACAAAATTATTATTTTAAAAAGATTAGCAAACAGTGATTCTTCTGCCATAATTTCTTTTTTTTTCTGCCATAATTTCATTAGATAAGATTTTAAAAATTAGAATTTAAGAATAGGTCAAATATGGTCCAATAATTAACTTTCATTTAAGCGATTTCTTAATTTGTGTTAATGATTACAAGTGGTGAAAACTCTACTTTCCATAAGTTTCCAACAGCAGACAGCCACAGGGGACTTCGGGGACACTCAGCCCTGTTAGAAATGGGGTGGATTGAGCAGCTCAGAAATTCTCAAGCTTTCTTTTTTTTTTTTTTTTTTTTTTTAGAAATTCTCAAGCTTTCTGTCCCTATTTCACTCTAATTTGACTTTTGTCAAATCCTCAATGTGGACATTAACCAGATAAATACAATCAACACTGAGCCCTGTTCCTTGTCATATCAAGATCTCCTGAGTAAAAATATCTGCATAAAGAGTTACCCACTCATCTTATATACTTTATACCTTCATTTACTTGAAGTAACAAGTAAAAATGCATAAGCAAAATAGGAGTTTTTAATCTACTTTGTCCGTTCTGAGTGCTACTTTATAAAACTGGACACTTTTCCTCTGAATTGTGTTCATCCTGGTGTTTCTCAAAAGAAGGTTGGCTGTATTTAAACTGTTTGAGGGCATCTACTGTGTATAAGGGAACGATGTTCTTTATCTCCAAAGACATCTACTCAATTACAGTTTTTGTCTCAAAGAAATTGACATTTCTTTTAAGACCACACGTGAAGATTTGAAGGGTACTATTTTGCAACTTATCTATATGAGTTTGCAAATCTCTCTATACCATGCGAGTGGGATGCTGAAGAAACAAGTTTGGACTCTACATGACTGTCACATCATAGCTAGCCCCTATTTTTGTCTGCAAGTGTTTGAGGCCACTCCTTCATTTATAATGAAATATAACCCTTAAGTGTACGTGGTAATGACAATGTGACACTCTGATACAGTTGGTACCATGTTTGGCACATTTATCACTGGCCCAAGAAGATGGAAATAGAAACAGCTCCTTTGGTATTTATTTTGCATAATTTGAAACACAGAGTGAAGCTGACCACAAAAGTCATCACTTTACCACGATGGGAATTCGCTATTGGAATGTCCTAGTTATGGCGAGTACTTGATGTTGGTGACTGCCTTTGGGATTTGGGGAAGGCTGTCTGGGAGTTATAAATGTTATGTTGGCTTGTATAAAACCTCAAATAAATGAGAACGTTGCTGCTTAACTATTACCACTTTTGTGGACAGTTTTAGTATAGCCTATTGTGTTAAATAATTCACCCAAAGAAAGGTCTCGGCTCATCCACCCCAAAATAATTTCAGTGGAAGCATTTCTCCTTTCAGGGAAAGAGGATGGAGAATGTGTCGTTGTTGGTATTAGCCAATCATGGTACAAACCAGTCTTTGCTCAGTGGCACCGCCACAGAGTATTTGGAGATCTGCCTCTACCCACAAACTACTTAATGGGAAAAAACTCACTTGCTGCCAACTCACTGTCTGATTTGGAGTTTTTATGACTACACAGCTCTGCTTGATGATCGGGATCTAAATGTAGCCCCCGTTTCCACCCTCAGCTTTTGTGCTTCTATCAAGCAAACCACAAGAGAGGCTGGACTTTCAGGGTCTTGAACCCAGTGGGCCCATCTGCATTCTCCCAGCCATGCTTTGCAAATATTTTTGGTTCTTCGAAGAGATTGCAGTTCATTCTGAGAAATGGAATGGCTTGTTGCCACCCTGGGAGTGGATTTTTGCCTTCCTTGCTGACATTTTAAGTAGACCACTGGGTGTGGGCTGCTACTCCGATTTCCAGCATGCATGGTGTAATTACATGAAAGTATTATAAACCATGTTTATGGAAAGGGTCAGAGCTGACTCCAGAGCCCAAACCATTCCAGAAGACAGTGTGAGACAGAGCAGAGAACAGAAGGGCGGGCCTGACAAGGGGGAGGCGGGGAGTCCTTGGAGGTCTGGTCAGCCTGGTCAATTCCTGTCAGGGCCTGGAGAGCACTGGGAGTTTCCAGGACTTGGTCCCCCTGCTGAGGAACCCATGCCATGTAGACAGTGTTTCCCAGAAAGAGATGGCAGGAGAAATCCGGAGAGGTGGACTTTTATTTTATAGAAATTCTTTGGCAAAATTCATGTTCACAATGACTCTTTCTTGTTCTCTTACCATGATGTTACGATGAAGTTGAATTCTACAATGGTTTATTCTGATCCTTTTTCTAAATATAAGCCAGTGGCTACAAAAAGAATGTTCCTAGGAGATCCTCTCATAAGCATCTCTATCAGTGATGGAGAACCCCAGCTCACCTACTACAGGTTTTTTACCTGGGGACTCAAGTCCAGGAGTTAGAATAGTTGACTATGATACTTAGTTCTCTTCTAAAATCTTATTTCCATAATGTTTGATTACATTACAGTAGGACCTTTTAAGTAAGCAAAGGAAAATCACAGAGACAATATCAAAGTGGTGACATCCACAGTAATTAAAAAATAGGTTTCTGGAAAGAGTTTCAAAGAGTTGTATCTGTTGCCTTCCACGTGGCTCATATTGTAGACAGAATAACTGGATAACTTGTTGAGGCCATCTTATTTCCACCAAGGAAGGGAGAGATAACTTGACTCACATGGTAAAATTTCATCCAGCCTGGGGAACTCTGAAGAAGCCTGGGATTTACTACCATCAGAGGAGATGGAGACTGCTAGGTAATTAGCAAAAAAACCCTATGGATGTCAAAGGAAGAAAATGATTTTGTTCCAACTTAAAATGACAATGAGACAAAATGCCAATTCAAAGTACACTGAATGTAGTCGTCAGCTTTTGGTTGCTGTGACAAAATGCCTGATAAGATCAGCTTAAAGGAGGGAGAATTCGTTTTGTCTCATGCTTTCAGAAGTTTTAGTTGGTGATCACTGGGCTTCATTGCTTTTTGGTTTGTGGTGAGGCAGAACATTGTGGTGGGGAGCAAGTGGTGGAGCAAAATAGCTCACCTCATGGAGGACAGGAGAGGAGAGTCGGGAACCAGAGACAAAATACCCTTCACAGAGTCCTTTCTGGTGATCTTTTTCCTCCCACTAGATCCCTTCTCCTAAACTTAACACAGTCTCCTGATAGTGCCACCAGCTGGGCATCAAGCTTTCAGCACAGGAGGCTTTGCAGAACAATTCAAATCTAAACCATAGCACCAAGATGTCATTTCTTATCTATGGGATTGGTAGGCATCCAAAAGCTTCATTTCATACTCTGATGTTGGGATGGGATGTCAGTTTGTGCATCATTAGTGGGAATGCAATGTGACAGACACCTACAGAGGGAGACCTGGCAATATCTAGGAAAAGCACTTGAGATTTACCCTTTGAACTAGCAATACTATGTCGGGACAGCAACTCCCAAGATGGTAAAGTAAGAAATGACATTTGCATTACTTATTGAAGTATGGCTTATATTCAGCCCATCAGGGAATTATTTGGTGGGTTTATTATTATAAACTGTGGTATATTCATGTGGTGAAGTGCCTACAAAAATATAAGAAAGATAAATTGCCAACAGGTAATCTTTAATTACTCATAAGGAAGAAGAATGTGTCTGGAATTCCATGTTAGGCAGAAAGATGCCAATAGATACCTACGTATTCTTGTATATGTATAAAACAGCCAATAGAGAAATAAAATATAGGGGCTGGGGATTTAGCTCAGCGGCAAAGTGCCTGCCTGGCAAGCACAAGGTCGTGAGTTCGGTTCCTGGTACCAGAGAAAAACAAACAAACAAACAAACAAAAAAAAAGAGAAATAAAATATCAAAAAGTAGGGTCAAGGGTACATGTTAGAGGTTTTTGAGTAGGCCCTGTTATATAGATCTGACTTTTATGTTTTATGTAACCTACCATATTTTATACACACAATACAACACATGGCATCAACTTTGTATTAAGTTGATGAGAATAAAATTACACAGAAAAAATTTTGTATTATATCTTAAAAATTTAACAGTACATTTCATACAAGAAATATCCTAAGAAGACCACAAATCTGTAATTTTATTTTGATAACAATGCCAGTATTATTATTTCAGAACAATTATACAGACATACACATAATAACATTTTAAGAAAAGTAAATAATTTTGTTTTGACATTAGGGAATCAGATTTTGAGCAGAAAGATACAAAATAAAGTTAGTGAATCAAGTAGAATTCTTGTTCTTTTTCATTTGATTTCAAAATATCATATGAGCTTGTGATTTAATTTTCTTTTCATAGACTATGCATTTTCTAGTGTCCTTAAGTGGGAACATCCCCATATCTATCACCAGGTGAATATATAAGCAATATGATGTCTCTACTACTGATTAACTAAAGAAATGAACTGACAATCTACACAATGACAGATGGATCTCAACCACATTGTACTGAGTGAAGGAAATCAGGCACACACTACCACATTTTGTATGATGCTTCATGGAATATTCTAGAAGAGATGAAACTGTGATAGAAAGTGGAGGAGTGGTTGCCTGGGGTGGGAAGTGGAAGGATTGAATGCAAAGAGGAATAAGCATGAGTGGTTAGGTTACATGAAACATTCACCCCATACATTTCTGGGATGATGGAAATATTCTTTACCTTAAAAAGGATGTGGGTCTCATGAATGTATGTACTTGTCAGAACTCATCAAACTTTACACTGAAAGTGTATGCATTGAATGATATGAAATTTATACCTTAGTGCATTTAATTTAAACCAAGACAAGGCAATCTGATGAGTAGGCATTCTGACTGGGAACGTATATACCCGTCTTGAACTCTTGCTACACAGCCAGGAAGGGAATGTGGCCAGTACACGGTGGGCAAGTGAGCAAGGAACGGGGCCAAGGGCAACACACACACCCTGTCTGCCATCAAAGGTCAGTCTGGGGAGGGCTTCTATTGCTTAAGAATGAGCAATCAGGAAAAAAGATCAACCAAGCAACAGAAGTCCCATGGAAAATATGTAGAAACAAGGGAACTGGAAAGCGTGTTAAAAGCTGATCTCTGAACAGGGTTTCCCGGAAGAATTCAAAGACCACGTGGGAAAACAGTCTGTGTACTGCGACTGGTGGTGGGGAGACAAGAACCCCTAAGACAGGGCCAGGGGCCTGGATGGGGAGAGAGCACTGCCATTCTAGTTTTCCATTTTGCAGGATGAAGCATGTGTCAGAGCTTGTCCTGGTGAGATTACGAAGAGCTCTGATGACAAATTAATGGTGATGGATTTTGTCTAGTAGTCGCTAGATTTTTCTTTTCTGAACTCAGGAGAGTAACATTATTAGGCTGTTTAGCTTTGTTTGTTTTTAATTGAGGAAGATTATCCTGCCTAGAGTGGGAAGCACAGTTTAGCGGTAGGAAAGTTTGGAGGTATGGTGGACGGCAACCTTGTGGACAAAAGATAACCTGGTTTTGAACTGAGGCAGTGGGTAAGAAAGATTGGTCTAAAGTGACTTCAGGAAAGGAGACTTGAAATAGAGAAGATGGAGGTTTGCAGGGAAAAGAATGTGCACTGGTTTAGAAACTTGAGTTCCATTTGCCCGTGGAAAACCTAGGGGTTATAAGCTGTTGTATTATATTAGGCTTTTACTAGTAATTGTGTTTGGGGAGATATTATTAAAATCATGTAGATCCATGTCTGTATTATAATAAGCTGTTTCAGAGCAGACTTCAGTGATATTTGCCAGAGGTTCATTTTAGTCTGGCATTTTAAGGATCATCTTGGTGTAATACCACTGCAAAGTGACTTAACTTTCACATTCCTTAAATCTTTGGATTTAGTATCTCAGATTCAACTTCATAAATCAGTCTCTCCTAAAAGAGTGCTTATTCTATGCAAGATATTGTGCTAAGTGCTATAAGAAGTATGAAAAATATAGAAACTGTGTCCCTATATAGATCTTGGTAATGTGCACTCAAAGAATACACTGATTGGATGATGCAATGTAAAGTATAAGGCAAACAGTGCAGGAGCTGAGCTTATGTTTCTCATTGATTCTGAAGATGCCTCCACAGAAGATGCCTCAGGATCAGTCATTCACAGATTCTCTAGAGGATGGAAAAGGATGAGACCTACTCTGTGGAGTGTCAGGGTCCTTTGTTGAGAAGTTCCTCACCTGGACCTACCACTGGGAAGGTGTCCTCTCTCCTCACCCATTGGCTGGATTCATTGCATTGCTGTGCAGACAGTTTGTGCTTGGGATGAGCACGGTGGTAACTTGCAGACAGGGCAATGAAGTGGCGATTGGGGGAGCATCCTTATGTTATAGGACACCTGTCTTAACTGCACGGCCCTTATTTGGTAAATCCATGCCTTCAGGATGCGATCAGAGAGCCATTTAGCTCTAATGATATTTAATGGCAGTGGCTGGAATTTAATGAGGAAGATAATTTTGTGTAATTGGGGGCCTTCAGCTGAGTTAATGCTCCTGAGTGGCCCTGCGTGGGGGGCTCCGTCTGAGTCAGAAGTGTGCTTCCTGTCTGTGTCCCTCATTCTGTGCCCCCGAGGAGAGATTCTGGGAAGGATGCAGAGCTTTGGGCTGCTCTGGGTTCTGCACCACTGTATGCTTCTCTATCTGAATGGAGGGTGGCACCGCACTGACTTACTCAAGCGAAGTTTTTGTTGAAATTTCTCTTTTCCTTTTAAATTAAAAAAAACTATAAATGAATTTCATTGTCTAATTCTCAATCTAGCATAAAAATTCTCACAATAAGTGAGATTTACTAGTGTGGATTGATAACTGGTGGTCAACTTATAACCCCCAGCTGAACTGAGTAAGCGTGGTGCTGGGTGTGGGAGCCCACCTGGGGACTGTCGCCAGTGGCATAAGAGGCAGACCTGGAGAAGGAGAAGGAGGCTGTTGGGAGCTGAGAGGCTTTTGGGAGCAGACAAAGGCTGTCGGGAGCTGGTAAAAGCTGGAAGGAGCTGTTGGTTGTTTTGGAGAAGCTCGTTGTGCTGGCTTTCCTAATGAACTTGGCTATTTTCATCTTCCGAGGAGCTCGGGAACTTGTTGGCACTGAGAATGGCTTTGGTTTACTTTGGGGGAGCTCTGGTCCTCACTCTGAGCATCGCTTCCTGACTCTGGCAGGGAAGAAGATACACAGCTCAGTGTCCTGAAGAAGCTCACTGCGTTGGCTTTGCTGATGGGAACTCAGCCATCTTGATCACTGGAGGAGCTGGGGGCCTCACTGTTGCTGAGGATGGCTGTAGTACCTTCCAGGGGGAGCGCTGGTTCTTCTGAGTGTCACTTCCTGGCTCCAGTGCAGACCCCTCAGCCTGCTAGCACAGATCCTTTATCCTGCTGGCACAGACTTCCTAGATTCCACCACTGACCTTAGGGCCTTCCCAGCACAGATCTGTGAAACAGGCCTCATGAGATGTTGTTATGGACTTTGGGCCTCCAGCTGGATTTGTGGGAGGCATTGTAATGAGCTCTAGGCCTTCAGCTGGACTCATGTAGGACATTTCCATGAGATCCAGGCCTTCAGCTAGATTTCTTGGTCTATAGTGTGTGGACAGATTTCCTGCACTCTCTTATATATCATTCTTTGGGTGACTGTTACAAATAATCTTATAAAATATGTGTCCTGTATTATTTTGGTCCCCCTTGCAAAATATCCCCCAAATCAACACATTACTTACCACTGTTGGGTCTAGATTAGAATGTTTTGCAGATCCAAGGTGAGATTATTTTTTCCATGCCAACAAAATCTTCACCTCCAGATACCAGCTGGGTGTCCTGCAGTTCACTTTAATCCTGACACCACTACCTGGAGTTAACACAAACTCTGCGGGTCAAGTGCTCAAGCTCAAGCTTCTGTTCCTGCTGCCAATGCTAATTGCAAGACCCAGATTTTTAGCTACAGTTCTGACCAACTGACTGCAACTCAGGTGCCCGTGAACTCTTCCTCACGTGTGATGATTTGTTAGAGTGACTCATAAAACGCAGGTAAGCACTGAAGTTACTTTTACAGATTTATGGTCACACATGCAACTCAGGAACAGCCAATAGAAGAAGTGCGTAGGGCAAAGTATGGGGATGGACCAGAGCATCCATGACCTTTCTGGATGTGCTACCTTTTCAGCACTTTGATGTCTTCTCTCAGTCTCTGAACCCACAGTTTTCTGAACCCCATAGTTTAGAGGATTTATGGAGGTTTCATTAGATAGGCATTGTTGATCAAGTCAGTAGCCACTGGTGATTATCTTAATCTCTAACCTCCCTACCCTCCCTAGTGGTGGGGTGGAAAGGGGTTGAGATGAGGTTAAAGATTTCAACCCCCTACTCATGCATTGGTCCCTTCTCCCATCCTGAAGCCACTGAGGATCTCCCAGCCACCAGTCATCTCACTAACATTCAAAGGGGGCACTTTATCACTCCAGAGCAGTGGTGGTGGACCTATGACACAAGTGCTGCAGTGGACCCTTTATTACCATTGAAAGCTCTCAATGGTCCACCATCACTGTTCTAGAGATTTCAAGAGTCTCAGTAGCTCTTGTACCAGAAAGCAGAGCCTAAGAACAGGCACTGTAACAAATGAACCTCCTGTTACTCCTATCATCCAGGAAATCACAAGGGTACTGTTGTTTATTGAATGTTTGTCCTTCCTAAATTCATATTTTGAAATCCTAACCCCAAGTGTGATGGAGTTAGGAGGTTGGGCCTTTGGGAAGTAGTTCAGTCACAAGGGAAGAGCCTTTGTTAACGGTTTTGTTAGTGCCTTTATGAGAAGATTCATGTGCAAATAAGTAGGCCACAATCCTCTACTGGATCTGCTGGCACCTTGACCATAGATTTTCTTGCGTCCAGAACCATGAGAAATAAATATTGACTGTGTAAGCCATGGCATGGTAATTTATTACAGCAGCCTGAACTGACTGAGACAGGATCTCTGGGCTGTGAAACAGAGATGAAGACCAAATATATATTTCTCATTGTGTTACAATATCGAACACAGGTATGCAGTTACTTACATATGGTATTATGACTTAGATCATATATGGTATTATGACTTAGGGGCTTTCGGAAGTGATTGATTTATGGGGTCACCACAGGTAAATGTGCTTGTGGAAGGTGGGACCTGGCCAGAGGAGGTGGGTCCCTGAGGTTGTGATCTGAAAGGGTTTATCTCTCCCTGGCTCCTTTCTTTGCCCTCTGCCTCCTAACCACCATAATGTGAGCAGCTTTCCTCCATGGCAGGCCTGTCCACTATGCCATTTTCTCCTTGGAGCTGGTCAACCAAGCATGGGCTGAGAGCTTGCAACTGTGAGGTAAAATATACCTTTACGGCTTGAAGTTGCAGGTGTATGTAAGGTACCTCAAAAATGAGGAAAATGACATAAGACTCTTGAGTGTGAATATTTCCTTCGGGAAATGACACAGCATATGAGTAAGAACTTTCTCCATTGATAGAGGAGACCAGAAGTGGTGCTAACATCACACACTCACTGGGTCCTGATGTTGTAGCAGTCACTACACAAAGTGCTTGGCATATGTTACCCCAGTCCTTGCTGAGCAAGATGTGTCTTACACGGGGTTTGGTGAAACCTATGGAATAGTACTATTATTGCTTAATGTCATTGTCCAATTCACTTTTCCTTGGGAAGAACCATAAAACCCTAGATTAAAAGATGGAGACTCTACAAGGCTTCAAGTCTCTGTGATTGGACCTCAAGTCCCACAACTTCTCCCAGCATTATCACACTCCTTCTAGGGCTCTAATACATGTCACAAACTAGATACCCAGACGGAACACTGCGTGACGCTAACGTCACCACAGATACCGTTTGGAGTTGTTACTTGTCATCATGTGGTTTTTGGAGTTTCCTCCTCCATGATGTCACAAAAGTAGAGATTAGCAAGACTAATGACAATCTGGGCCTTTCCTGGAAGTCAGTGGTGGTGACAATAATTTTCCCTGTGATTTAACTGCATTTTAGGGCTTTAGCTTTAGTTGGTTTTTTCCCCCAGAATTTCCAGGGTGTTATCTCGCTGTTCATAAGTGTAGATGGCTGCTATCACCAAGCCTCTGATGATGACAGTGACGTGGTGATGACTGTGGTGATAACTTACTGAATCATCCGAAAGAGAGCTAACAACATTTGAAATAAGAGCAGTACTATCTGCCCTTGAACTTAAAATACATTAAGAGAGGCAAGACAAATGCTCCCATGTCGTCAGTGCAAATACTCATAGAAGCTGTTGACTTGCAAGAGGGGAACTTGCAAAATGCCATGGCTTGTCAGGTACTTGGAAGTGCCCACCCTGCCCCCCACTTCCTGACCTTTAGAGGTTGGACTTGGCTGGCATTACTAGCTTGATGTTGATGTTGGACACTAGTGCTTTAGGTCAAAATGCTGTTTGCAAATTAACAATACAACCACACTATTCATTCTCAAAGGATGGATCACAAGTCAGATATAATTTTCTTCCTCCCTCCTTCCCTCCCTTCTTTCTTTCCTTCCTTCCTTCTTTTTTAATGCTCAGATCTTCTATAACATTTCTTTTATTATTGATACATATTAGTTACACAGAAAAATGAGGGTTTTTCTTGTATATTGGTGCATACACATTACAAATTCTGATTAATTTCAGCCCCAATTACCCAACCTCTTCCTTTTCTGACTTCTTCCTTTCCCCATTTTAAAAAATCTACTTTTTATTTTCTTGTCATTCTCATTTTTATTTTTAAATTTATTTTCACATTCCTTATATAAGATAAAACATATAATATTTAACTTTGAGAGACTAGTTAGTTTTGTTTAACATGATCATCTCCAGTTCCACCCATTTTCCTGAAAATTACAGGATTTTATTCTTCTTCGTGGCTGGATACTCTATTGTGTACACATTTCACATTTTCTTTATCCATTCATTGAATAATGGGCATCTGTGCCATTTCCTTAGTTTAGCTATTATGAATTACACCATATTAACGTGGACATGCATGTATCACTAAGCATTATGTCTTTAACTCTTTTGGAAATATACTGAAGAGCAGTATAAGCTGGATCAAATGGTATACCTATGTTTTGTTTCTTGAGTCATCTCCATACTGATTTTCTAGCTGTTTCACTACTTTCCATTCCCACCATCAATGTAGAAAGGTTTCTTTTTCCCCACAACTCTATCAGTATGTATTTGTTTTGTATTCTTGATGATAATCACTCTGACAGGGATGAAATGACATCTCAATGTAGTTTTAATTTGCATTTCCTTAATGGCTAATGATGTTGAACATTGTTTTTCACGCACTTACTGGCCAATTGTACTTCTTTGGGGAATTCTCCATTCAATTCATTGGCCCATTTAAGGATTAGACTATTTGATTTTATTGGTGGTTAGGTTTTTTGTTTCTTTATGTATTCCAGATATTACTGCACTATCAAAAGACATCTGGGAAAGACTTTGTCCTATTCCCAGGGATGCAAGGATGGTTCAATATAAAATATCTCTTCAATGAAAATTATAGAATACTGATGGAAGAAATTGAAGAAGCTGTTAGAAAACGGGGTCAGATGTGGTGGTGCATGCCTGTAATTCCAGCACTTGGAAGACTGAGACAGGAAGATTGCTGTGAGTTTGAGGCCAGCCTAGGCTACATAGTGAGACCAAGGTGATCCTGAACTGCATAGTGAGACCCTGTCTCAAAAAAGAGAAAGACTTGCTTTGTCTTTAATAATATTAATAGTACTTTAATAATAATAATATTATTATTATTATTTGCTTTATCTTTAATAATATTAATAGTACTTTAATAATAATAATATTATTATTATTATTTGCTTTATCTTTAATAATATTAATAGTACTTTAATAATAATAATAATATTGCAGAATATTATTAAAGTGACCATAATAACAGAAGCAATCTATAGATTAACTGAGGCCCCTATTAGAGTACCAACATTCTTCAAAGAACTAGAATAAACAATCTTAAAATTCATATGGAAGCACACCAAACCAAGAATGGCCACCAAAGCAATCCTGAGCAACAAGGACAAGGCTGGAGGCATCACAATGCCAAGATTTCAACTATACTACAAAGGTATAAAAGCCAATATGATAATGGTATAAAAACAGTCAGATGGACCAGTGCAGTAGAACAAAAGAGACAGAAACAAACTCAAGCAGCTACAGACTGATTTTTCACAAAGGAGCTGAAACATACACTGGAGAAAACACAGCTTCATTAACAAATGGTGCTAGGAAAACGGAATAGCCACACCCAGAAGACTGAAACAAGATCCTTGTCTCTTCCGTGTAATAAAATGAGATGAAAATGGATCAAAGACTTAAACCTTACACTGCAAATGTTTGACCTGTGGCAATCCGCCTGCCTCAGCTTCCTGAGTATTAGGATTACAGATGTGCACTATCATGCCTTGCTCTTCAGTGTTTTTATTATGATGAGATGTTGAATTTTGTTGATAGATTTCTCTGCATCTGTTGAGATGATCATGCTTTTATCCTTGGCTTTATTTATGTGGTGTATCGATGTATACTGAACCATCCTTGTATCCCTAGGATGAAAGCAATTTGGTCTTGGTGTATGATCTTTTTGTTGATTTCTGTTTCCAGAAATCTTATTGAGGATTTTTGCATCTATGTTCATTAAAGATATCGGTCTGTAGTTTTCTTTTTTAGTTGCATCCTTACCAGTTTTGGAATCAGAGTAATGCTGGCTGGCTTTATAGAAAGAATTTGGAAGCATTCGTTCTCTTTCTTGCTTGAGGATCACAGGTGTTAGCCCTTTGACAAAGATGTGGTAAAATTTAGTAGTAAGTTGTTATGGTTTGTGTCTGGATGTCCCCCAAAGCTTCATGCAGTCATGGGGCAGGCTTCTGAGTTTATGGTTGATCCATGGTCCAACACTGGGATTATGGGTGTGAGTGCTACACCCACCCTGGGGCAGGTAATTTGCATACAATATAAAGAAGGGAAAGAAGTTTGCTTTACACCACCCCATCCCACCCCACCCCACCCCCACCTCCCGTTTTGCTCTTGCAAAAGTGAAAGACTTTGCTGTTTTCTACCGCCATGAACTGTTGCCCTGTGCCATGTGCCACTCTTCCTTGGAGCCAGCCAAGTATGGACTGAAACCTCCACAAATTGTGAGCTAAATAAACCTTTTCTTCCTTAATTGTGAGCATCAGGTATTTTGTCTCAGCAACGAGAGAAAAATAATGAAGACAGAATTTGGTACCAGAGATGTAGAGTAATTGCTGTGACTATACCTGACCATGTGGTTCAAGAGCCTTTGGAAAGGGCTTTGTGGGAAGTGTTTGGAAAGGTTTGGAGACATCACCTGAAAGAGTACAGCTGGGATGAATTTGGCTGCTCTGTATGGGGTATTCTGGTCAAAGCTCAGGAGATCAGAGGCTGATAGAAATCTTGCCAGTAAAGACCAAGTTTGGGAGGTTTCGGCTGGGAAGAAGGACTGCATTGGGTGCTGGACTCCAGGTGATGTGTGTTATGGCTTGGTAAAAAGTTTGACTGCATTTTGGTTGTGTCCAAAGACTTTGCCTAAAACTGAGATTAAGGGCCGTGAACTAATTAATCTGGCAGAAGAAGTTTCAAGGCAGTTGAAAGTTGAGGGTGTAGCATGATTATTGTTTGGGGGCTTTCAGCCGGATTTATGTTGTGAATCAAGAGCAACGAGCCCAATGGGATGGTTTAAAACATTTTGAGTTTGGCCAGGGCAAAAGCTCCAGTAAAGCTGTGGGCTGCAAAGGTAGAGCTGAAGAGATTTCTATTGCTGAGGAGGAACAAGAGAATAGAAAAGATGGTCTGAGGACATTGCTAGGAGCAGCAAGTCTCTGCCTTTGCCATCCTCAAACCTGCAAAAGTGAAAGACTTTGCTTTGAGGAGAAAGGCTCAGAGCACCATGTTCCAGAATGGCAATCGCCACTGCACCAGGTTCCAGAATTGCAGCAGCATAGAGAATTTTTTTCCTCAGAATTGGATTCAGAGTGCCCAGTGATCCAGGCACTTGACCTCTATGGCTAACAGAGAGGAAAGCTTGGCTATTGCTCCAGGTGGCAGCAGACCTTGGCATCATCTACGTGGCAATGGTTTTAGGTGCAAACAGAATGTAACAGTTCTGAGGTTAAGAAGGCTTCCACCTAGATTTCAGAAGGCATGGGAGGCCAGGCAATGTGCTCCTAAGAGGGTAGTGGATGAAGCAGTGAGTGTAAAGCAAAAGGTGCAGTGGAGACTGCAGAAGTTTGGAAAAGCCAGGAACATGGATTATCTAAGGAAAGCTGCAAGGAGGGAGCAAAGCAGAGAAGCTGTGGGAGCTGCAACCACCAGAAGTGCCATAGGGGTGGACTTATGCAAGCCCTTTGGAGCTCACAATGTGCTGCAAGTTGCTTCAGATTCTAAACATGGAATTTCAGGACCTAATGTCTGCCCTGCTAGAATTTGGACTTGCTTTGGTCCTATTCCTTTGTATTCCCTTGTTTGTAATTTTTGGAAAGAAAATACTCATTTTGTGCCATTGAATGTTGGAAGTGTTTAACTCTTCACTTGTACAGGGGCTTGCAACTTAGAATTTGCCTTACATCTTGGAGGAGACTTGGGGCTTGGACTTTTCAGCAATGCTGAACTTTTAGGACTTTGGCAACTCTTAGAGATGGACTAAAATGTCTTTTGCATAAGGGGAAGTACATGAGTCTTTGGGATGCCAGAGGTGGAATATTATGGTTTGTGTCTGAATGTTCCCCCAAAGCCTCATGCAGTCATGGGGTGGGCTTCTAGAGTTTATGATTGTTCCATAGTCCAATGTTGGAATTGATGTGAGTGCTACACCTGTGCTGGGGAGGTAGTTTGCATACAATATAAGGAAGGGAAAGAAGGTTACCCCCCTTTCCTCCTCCCTTTTTGCTCTTGCTGTTTTTGCTGTTTTTCGCTACCATGAACTGTTGCCCTCTGTCTGTCATGTGCCACTCTGCCTTGGAGCCAGCTGAGTATGGACTGAAACCTCCACACACTGTGAGCTAAAGAAACCTTTCTGTCTTTAATTGTGGGTGTCAGGTATTTTGTCTCAGCAACAAGAGAAAAGTAACCAAGACATAAGTCCATCAAGTCCTTTTTTTTTCTTAACTGGGACACTTTATTACTATTTCAGTCTTCACTACTTATAATTGATTGTTTAGATTTTTCATATCTATTTTGTGAAGTCGTATGTGTCTAGGAATGTATCCATTTCTTCTAGACTTGCTAGTTATTTCTTATATATTGCTATATAAATTTTTAAAATAGTTTCTAATAATCCTCTGGATTTTAATGGTACCTGTTGTAATTGCACTTTTTCATCTCTTATTTCATCAATTTATTCTTTTCTCTCTTTTAGTAACTTTAGATAAGGATTTATCAATCTTGTTTACTTTTCACAGAACAAACTCTGATTAATTGATTTAAGGAGCCTTCTTAAAACATCTTTGAAAAACTAACCTAGATCACCAGCACCACCAAAAAACCCCAAAAGAACCTGATGTCTTTTTTTTTTTTTTTTTTTTTTTTCGGTTTTTCTCCGGTACCGGGAACCGAACTCACAACTTTGCGCTTGCCAGGCAGGCGCTTTTGCCGCTGAGCTAAATCCCCAGCCCCCGAACCTGATGTCTTTAATCCATGGAATTATACTACTGCAGATCCACTATCTATCAATTGATGTACTATCTGCATATCTATGGTTTACAAATGAAAAGAGTGATATATTTTTGCTCCCTTTCTTCAAAAACCATTTGTCACCCCTGTTGAGAGTATAGAGTTCAGGATCCAGTCTGGCAACTGAGGCAGAAGCACTCACGATAGAGATCAGATAGTATGTAGTGAAAAACATAATTTGAGGCAAGAAACAGGACAGCAGGAGATTTGATCAGGAAGAACAGGAACAAATGTATTGGGCAAAGTTTGAGCTTCCAGACTTCAGTTCAAAGTTCATATCTAAAGCCTGGTGAAATAAAGCAATGGATCCTGTTCAGATTTTCCATCCATCGCAAGAAATCTCTTCACTAAAAACAAAAAGCTTCATTTTAAACTATGCAATAAAGTACACTGGCAGAAAAACAACTAGCTAACATGCTTCCTGTGTGCTCTTTGCCACGCCCTGGTCCTGTAAATATCATGGATACAGTCTTCCTGCTTTGACATCTCAGAAGATATGCTCAACCCAACAATAATTATTGACCTTTAATGTCTCAGTGCGGCATATTAGACTAATTACACTGCACACTTGTGGACTCTTTCATCCTTTCATTTTTCACCAGTTTGAAAATGAGGCCCCCAGGGTGTGAAACTGTCCACAAAAGAGGAGAAAATATTAATCTTTCTGACTCTTTGAACATTAAATTCTTTTTCTTATAAGAAGGATTCTGGCTTTGCATTTGTCCTTGGTGTTCTCTTTTCTACTTGAGGATGGACGAGCTGTAATGGGACTACTGAGCAAGATTTTGCACATCTTGTCTTCTAAATGGTGACAGAATTTAATGAATTTATTACATAGAACCAACTCCTGTCAGGAAGAAAATCTAATTGGATGGTATTCAAATGGAACAGCCACAATTCTGAGTAATGAATGCAGTGTATATATTTTTTAAGCAATCATGACACTAAGATTTCTACAACATCTTTTTGGTTTGATTTTCCAAATGCTTGCCAATATTTTCAGAGATTTTTAGGAAAGACACTGTCTTCTGTTCCTAAATAATTACCAAACATGTCCCTTTTGCTAATCTAAAGGCACTAAATCTAATTTCCTCAACTTTACCTGGAGAGAACATGTACTTGAAATTGAAATATACTTTGTAATGCTTCAAATAAATTGATCGTAGAATTTCCTACTTGGATTCTATTTCTAGTATCAATTTATTTTCAAACCTCATTTGCCTATTTTGTCCACTTTGTGGGATATGAAGAAAAGGAAATTAGTCATCTTCAACCCAATGGGGAATATTGAAAATAGAGACATAAGAAACCGTCATCAACAAAATTCTGCCTTCTTGGAGACTGGCCAGGAGTAAGTATGTGAATCCCTCTATAAAATAGATGTGGTCTCCCCTTTTTGGCAGTGAAACAGGGTGCCCAAACTTAGGCTGACATAAGCCTCATGTACATAATTCATAGAATAACTAGCAATTTCTGCCCACCTTTGTCAAACAGGAGACTACATTAGTGAAACCTAGCATGGAGCAAAGGGGGATTTTCAAGCAGGTATTATATCACTGCTTACATTAAACATTAAATGTCTATAATCTGTTTTAAATGTTTTTTTTTGTTTGTGTTTTTATGAGTCAAGGCGACAATTCAGTACAACCAATGGTGGCTGAGAGGTATGTGGGCTGTGGTGTGTGTGAGTCGGTAGCCAACACCAACTTCAGAGAAATCTACCAAGAGATTAGTAGGTGGGACCTTGATAACTCTTAGGTCAGAAGACCAACAAGTTATGTCCCAGGTTGTCATAGGTCAGGAACTCTGAGACTCCTAGGGGTCATTATGGGGAGAAGTGTGTTCAGAATGGCAGACATATCATAGATATTTTACATACAAGTACATGACACTATTTTTTAGCTATTTATACTACAATGAATTTCAAATGAAATTTAAAAGTCTCTGAAAATGTATAGCAATTAAAACATCTTTTGTTCAATAGTAAGAAGAAAACAGTTCCTGTATGATGCCTTGAGTCCAGTAGCTCCATATAAAATAGTCAGACACTTGGGAAAAGGTTCTTATTTACAGACTTTATGATTTCCCATGAAGTGACAGCAGGGGAAGTGCTGTGATGAAGTCATGCCCACATTGATATTTCTACCAGCTTTTTTCAGTTCAGGCACCATGATCATTTATGTTTGGGACTTAAGAATTGAAAGCTAATATATCTAGAATGTACTGTAGACTGCTTGGATTCCAGAATAAGATTTTATGTTTAATTAATCCTTCCAACTTTTACAATATTGAATCTTCTAAGCAGCTATTCTTCTCACCTTTTTGTTACCTGGAAATATAACAGAATTGTAATTAGTCTATCTTCTGTATCTTTATCTAAACTTACAGCTATGGATATTTAAGTGCTATGTTACACATTTGTAAAGTTCTGAGAAATGCAATAGACCTGTCTTTGATGGCTAATCAAATATCAACAGCAAAACAGAAAGTACTAGAAAGCAATCATTTACACATTGCTTTTTTCATCAAGGTGTTATTTACTGAGGGCTTGATACTATGGGCAAATCTCATGTGGCTGTGCCTTTAGTGGAATCTAATAAGGGAGACAAATGTAAAACAAAGGCCAGACCACATAGAGAAATGTAGAACCACAACTCTGATGAGTGCTGCCAAGAAGAGGTACCTGGTAACCAAGGGACAGGCGCCAAGTCAGGAAGTTGAGAGACTCCCGGGGACCAGATAATTACACCAGATTCTAAGAAGAGAAGGCTTTATAAGAATTTTGCTGTTGGTGTCATCAAAACGCAGTGTAGCACAGAAACAGGGAGCTCCAAAGAGAGGAATAGGAAAAACCAGGTTCTCTAGGCTCTTTAGAACACCAGAAGGACTTGAGTCCTTGTCCCTAGAACAATGAGAATCCAATGTTTGAAGAAGAGCACGAAGGATCAGATATGCAGATACAAAGACCATGCTATTACTTGGAACACCTGATGGAAAGTAGACCACTGATTGGGGGTTGAAGTTTCACTGGACAGAAACTTCAAACAAACGCACAAACATACTCATATGCGCCAGAAGACTTGTGCATGAATGTTCTTAGGAGCACTATTTGTAAAACTAGATTTAGAGTGTAATATATAAATAAACTGTAGCGTAATCCATGCAATAGAATACTATACAAAAATGAAGAGGAATGAACTGCTATTGTAAACAGTTTGTGACCGATAAAGATCATAAAGAGCAATGTGTACAAAAAAGGCTCAACACAAAAGAGAACATTATTATGAAGTTCAGGACAAGGGGTGCCAGGGATATGGCTCAGTGGCATAAGCGCCTACCTGGCAAGTGCAAGGTCCTGAGTTCAACTCCCCACACAAACAAAAACAAAACAAAACAAAACAACAACAACAACAAAAAGACAAAGGAGCTTTTACGTGGTGATCCATCTGGATAATGGCTAAGTCTAGGGCAGAACAATAGTGTAAGGGGGCCGGGAGGGGGGTGTTGGAGACCTGGGAAGATGCCATGTACTGATTTGGGAGATTGTTATATGAGGATGTTTGCTTTGAGAAAACATGCCAAACTATCAACTTATGATTTCTGCACTATTCTGTATATGCATTTGCTTCAATATTCTTTTTAAAACATCAGAAGTGGAGGATTTGTTTCTTCCCGGTGCCCAGTCAAAACAGGAGTGCTTTCAATCAGGAATATGCTTGATAGTGTGGCGTACGTAGTTACTAAACATACCATGAAGCCAGTCAGACATTTCATTAATAAAGGCACTGTGTTACTTTTTGCATTTTGTGCCATTTCTGGCATTGTCATCTTTTCTACATTGATTTATTTGCTCCAAATAAACATTCACTATCATACTACCATCCTCCTCCAAATAAAAAGAAAACTGTAGAACATATATAACTGAGACCTATTTCCTCAGCTAGTTGCACCTTGCACCCCAAGCAAACAGGTGGAAGAGTTGCCAGTCCTGAGGTGGCAACTGTCTCTCAGCAGAGAGACCTCAGAGCTTTCTGCATGTTGGGGTTATTATTCTGGATGTCCTGGTGACATACCTCATCATCACACAAACGCGGCAAGCCAAGCCCTGACAAAAGCTAATCTTAGGAATTACTGCATTGTATGTATAGTCTTGCAGTTTCCAAACCATGCGGGCCCTGGGATGCTTCAACAGAGAGATGTGTGATGTCTCAGAAGTGTTTTCAGGGATTTCTGCAAGGGAGATTCTGTGGATCTCGGTACCAGCCCAGTGGTTCTCCATGATAAGTTTGGATCACCTCAGGAGTTTTCACCAACCCAGATGGATGCCTGGGTTCTACCCAAAGAGTCTGATTTTCCTGCTTGGCCTGGGCATTTGTGGCTTTAAAAGCTTACTAGGTGATATCCATGTGCAGTCAGGGTTGAGGACCGTTTTGTTATGCCAAAGATGTGGATGTCTACATAAAGCCATGTGAAATCAGCCGTGTCTCTTAAGTTCTTCATTATTCACCTTCTTAAATCCGCAAACAAAGAAAAATTAATGAATTTTTAAGAAAGATACAATTAGAAACAGAGGAAAAGGTTTCCTTATAATGAGCTCAGAACAAGTCATTTTGGGAAATATGGATTACTTTCCCTCATGTCTTTTCTTCTTTTATTTCTTTCCTTTTAGTTTTTCCACCTTTGTCATCAGCAACTTTGGGGGCTGCTTCCAAATAATCAAAAGACTGGTGGTAGTGACAAATAGGAAGCATCAGATGGGAAGATTTTTCCCTTGGGACAGACAGGCTTGTCTTGGAGCAGTGGGGAGTCCTTACATCTAACTTACACCATAGGGCCATGAAATTTTAAAGGCATGTGGTGAAGGTAAAGACCAGGGTTTTCCCAGTGGGGTGACAGCCAGGCAGGGTTGTCTAGGACTGAGAAATTCTCAGAATATAAAGATTACTGTACTAAGACTTGAAAGTTCCAGCAAATCTGGATGAATTGGTCACTCCCGCAGTCAAATTCCAAGTTGAACAGCCTTTAGGCTAGGAAGCAAGACTCCTTAGTTCTAGCATTCAGTCATCACCGCTGCCTCAGATGTCATTTCTGCATCCTTCATCTGAGCTGTCTTGCATCAGAGACCTTTTTGAGAGCTTGAAATTCCATGCTATGTGTTTTCTTAACCAGTGGGCTTTAGAGCTTCAAATGACATCAGTGTAATAGAACATATAATTGCACTGAGAAAATTGTCTGGGAACAAGACAAGTAAAAATAAGCAAATGGATAACAGTCGCAAAACATGATCTTAGTCAAAGGGTCTAGAAGGGACAGCACAAACTTCTAAGTGTATACGTGGCCTACCTTGAAACCCGTGATTGATAGTAATGGATTATCCTCATGTATGCTGTGTTCATTAATGTGAAGGAGACCGGATAAGTCACACACAATAAATACTTTATTTATGAATGATTAAAATATTTTACAGCCATCTATCACTGTGATCTTGGATACTCAACTGTAGTCAAAAATCAATTCAAGGGGAAAGTGAAAGGAGAGATGGCTGGGAGGAGGGCTCTTCCTCCCCACCTCTGGGTTGCCTTCTGGGTTGTATGTGGCCCTCCCTGCGTGTGTGCACGCGTGTGCTGTTTGGATTCTTGCTCCAGCAGCCTGGTTTAGTTGGGATTTGAGCAAGCTGTGCTGTAACAAACCCTGACAGGATTTAATAAAGAGATATACAATGTCTGTGATGTACTTGAGGGAACCCTGATGCTTGTGGTTTTGTATATGGTTATGGTAAATAACCAGCCTGCTGATTGTTGTGGTCTGGCCTTTGCTGGGAGCCTTGGACCACTAGAGACCCATTGAACCTAAATCACCTGCACCTGCAGGAATCAAGCGTCACACTCACAACAAACAGGATGGGGAGGTGTGTAAGGGGGCCTCCTGCAGGCTTGCAGCCATTCCGCAGGGGAGTTCAATCACTTTCCTCTCGCAGGAAGGGTTGTGAGGCTGACGAGCCCGACCCAGTCTGCAGAGAACTTGCTGTGTGTTGGGGTTGTCACTCTGCGCTTCCCCTTTCCCTGTGACCGACTCCTGGAGATGCTCTGTAAATGAGCCCAGCTGGGAGGAGGGGATGGCTGTGAGTCCGGAGCAGCGCTGCTTCCTGCCCCCCAGGGGATCACAGCCTTCACAACCTGACAGGAGGCGCTCAACCCGAACCGGAGCTGCCGCACCCTCCCGGTCCCTGTCTCACATCAGAGCCTGAGCTCTGGGCTCTGGACCTCAACATTTATCTGTTTCGTCTTTTTATCCTTTTTTTCAACTGCTTGGTATCTTGTCTTCCTAACTGTATAGAGAAGAATATCAGTGTGGATTTTGGATATCAGTGTGTACGGAGAGGAAGTTGCAAAACTGGAAGGTATTGTTTTTGGAGCACATGCTGACCCTCACGGTCTTAGGCCTTTTTTAGCAACATGCAAGGGTTCAGTGTGTTTGGATTTCATCTTACGAAGCAGCTTGGGCATGGCGTTCATCTACTACCCCCTCCAAACCACCCCTGCATATCAAAAGGTCTGTGCCTCAAACAGTGAGTGGTGGGCAATTCTTTTATCAAATTAAATGTGAAGAAGACATATGATTGTACTCCCCTCCCCCTGAAAGGCAATTCTTAGATTTCAAAAGGCAAGAGAGGCATCTTCCTTTAGGCTGTTTGCTGCATTTTTATTGTTCATCCAAAAGCAGGGGTAAGGTGTGCCATGATTAAGAAACTGGAGAATGTCCTCAAGGATTGCTCTCCAGCCTGTGCCCTCCATTCCTGTGACGTCTGCAGGCAGAGATGTCTTTCCCAGTATCGCAGCAGACAAATGACATCTTCCATGCTGACTGAATGGCGCTTCTTGGGATCCTTCTCTGGGCTGCGTTCTGCCCCTGGACTCAGAACTGGAGAGTGAGGAGTGTGAGGAAAGCTCCATGGAAACTCCGTGCTTTCCTTTGACCTGGTGCGTCCTGCGTTCTTCAGTACCCATTCTTCCTCTGAAATCCCCCTGATTCCACACATCCATAGAGAACTCATGGGTGTTACTGGTATTCACTGTACATTTGTGCTCCTCCCATCCCAATTCACATGTTGAAGCCCTAATGTCCAAAGTGATGGTATTTGGAGTGAGACCATTGGCCATGAAAGTAGAGCTTCACAAATGAAAATCAAAGACAGAAGATAGACAATCTTTCTTTCTGCTGTGTGATGATACAGCAAGAAGGTGTTACCTGCAAAGAAGCAGGACCCCACTAGTCTGTGGAGTTCTGCTATAGCAGCCTGAGATGACTAAGACTATTTATTGTCTTACAGTGCTAGAAACTGCGAGTCTAAGGCCAAGGTGTTGGGCAGTTTGGTTCCTAGTCAGGCCCTCTTCCTGGCCTGTGGCCTACTGCCTTCCTATTACATCTGTCACAGTGAAGAGAGCAAATCAATGAGGTCCCTCCAGTCTCTTGTGATTAGGGCATTTTGTTAGTCCCTTTTCCATTTCAGAAAAAAAAAAATACCTGATATACACAGTATAAAGGAGAAAGGTTTATTTTGGTAAGGTTGGCTGGCTCCAGGACAGAAATGTCATGGAAGAATGGAAACCTTTTCACTTACTTCACGGCAACTAGAAAGCAATGAGAGATGGAAGGAATGAGAGACAGAGAGAGAGACAGAGACAGAGAGAGACACAGACAGAGACACAGAGAGAGAGGAGGCTGGGGACAGGATGTACCCACTAAAGACATGCCCCGATGAGCCGATGATAGACTTAACGCCAACTAGGCCTCACTCCTACCTCCATGTTCTGCTGTTAACTCATCACTGGATTAATATGCTGATGAATATGGTGCCCTCGTGGTTTAATCACTTTTATAAGCCCCACCTCTGAACATACGATTCTTCTGGAGAAGATTTTTGATCCCAACCATGACAGATACAAATTGTATTAAATCAGAGCCCTGTTCATATTACCTCATTTAAAATTAATTACCTTTGTAGAGGTCCTTTCTCCAAGTAAAGTCACTTTGGTCATTGGTTCTTCAACATAAAAATTTGAGGGGGACATACACACTCGATATATAATACCTTAAACATACGCACCTTTTACACATTAAAAAAAATAAAACCACACAGATGAATGCAAAGATCAAAAACGACGCTGATGGATTCTTCTTAAAAGTTACCAGTTTTTAACTTTTCCATATCGGGGAGATGGCAGAAAGGGTCACAATAAACAATAACCAACAATATTAATATTTCCTGTCTTAATTGCCAAACAACAATTGCTTCTCTACTTTTGTAGTGTTTCTGGTTCTCGGGTACAAACTGCCAAGGCTTTTGGTTGTTATGGTCTATGTCCCCCAAATTCTCATGCTGTTATAGGTGGGGCTTTTTGGAGTTACTGGATAATGGGTGTGTGATGCTCCATTAGTCCATTGATTGGTTTAGCACAGTTTTGGGTATGAGTGATGGATTTCCTGAAGAGGGAAGACCTACGCTGGATGTGGGTGGCACCAACCAATAGGCTTTAACCTGGATGGAATAAAAAGGGAAAGCAAGAGGAAGGCTGCTGCTTCCTGCCTTCCTTGCCAGGTCTTTCTCCTCTGCCATGCCCCTCTGCCAAGCCACCTTGCATTGGAGCCAGCCAACTATGGAATGAAACCTCCATAAACTGTGACATAAAACAAAACTTTCCTCCTTTAACTTGTAGGTGTACGATATTGTGTCCCAGCAATAAGAAAGTGCCTAAGACGTTGGTACTGAGTCCTGAGCAACTAGATACAAATGCTGCAAAGGTTTCTGACAGTTCTGAAGTCAGTGGATGTGTTCACTGAGGAAATATTTACCCTTTGACATGCTTCATCCAGAAGAAAGCCAAACAACCATACTGACAAATAATAGTTTATTAGAAGATGTTATTACAAACATATGGTCAGGTGTCATTAACAATCGTATGTAATGTGATTTAAGCTCCAGTATTATTTTGTCTGCTGCTGCCAAAATCACTGGAAAATCCCAGGCAGATCTTAATTGATAGCTAAGTATTTTTAATTTAGTACAACAATTAACACAGTTTAATTATACAACAATTTAATTATAGCATGTGTGACCATCACATGATACCTATCCATATAGATTTGCAAATTGCAGCCTTTAGTTTAATATTGCTAATATTCATGTTTAAGTGGAATTCTATAACTATCTAGAAAGAAAATGAATGCTGAGTAATACAAAAGTACTTTTCTATTGGCAGTAGTATTTCTTCAAACTATTTTCTTTCTTTTTTTTTTTTCCAGTACCGGGAATTGAACTCACGACTTCGCACTTGCCAGGCAGGTGCTGTGCCGTTGAGCTACATCCCCAGCCCATATTTTCTATGCACATAGGGCCAGCGGGTAGTACCCTGGGAGTTTCAGTGGTACTTGCCGCCTCTTTGGGGAAATGTTTAGATGTTTGCCTGAAGAGGGTGTCAGGGCATGTAGCCCAGAAGCTGGTGAGAGGCAGCTTTACCAGGAGAGTTTGTAGGAGGTAATGCATCTGAACCTGTGCCTAACAACATAAAAAGTGGGACACTGCGGGGGAGAGAGGACTCCAAGGGAAAGTGCTGACAGTAATTTATCAAGCTGACTTGAACACTCCGGGAACACTATTTTAGGTACTCGCCAGGGAGCTATAACAGGTATACATGTGGGACTTCTGGTATACCCAGCGCAGCGGAATTAAATGAACGTAAGACTTAAGAGACCTCATAGAAGGAAGGGCGGGGCTCCTCTGGGAGGTTTATCTATTTTGTGGGAAGGGTAGTAAATACAAGTTCTTAGAGTAGCATTTAGGAATACATTGCTTTAAGCTAAATAAATTAAAGTCTAAGATGGGCGTGTGCATTTGTGCAGACACAACCAAGGACCTGCCAGTAATTTGCTTTGCTTGATCTATGTTTCAGTTGATAATAGGTCATTTAAATGCTAGTGTGTTTTCATGAAAAAGGTAAAAAAAAAAAAAGTCCTGACATTTTGCAATAGGAATGCAAAAAGTAGTGGAAGGCAAACTGTGTCTCTTTTCAGTAGCATTTCTAATAGGGATACATTGAAAGTCTCCCAAACAGCAAATGAAACTGGCCCTTTAAATTTGATAACCTGTATATTCTTGAGGAAATATTATGCATCCATAAAAAGGGTCTCATAAAAACTTATGTAGTAATATTAAAAATGTCCCAAGTATAAGTAAAAAAAGCAAATTTGTACATTATATATTATATAAATAAATTTTATAAGTATATTTATGGAAAAGGCTAGAAAATAGGTACAAACATTAAATGATTCATCTATGTGGCAGATAATTTTAATTTTCTTCCCATTGTTCCTAAAAAACACCATAAAATGAACTTTAAAATTATGTGCAACAAATGTTTCAAGCTCTTTAAGCTGTTTGATAGTGTGTACTTCCAATGACACATCAAACGATTTTGAGATTAAATGTAGCCCAGGTATTCTCAACAGGGCTGATATTGCACCCCATGGGAGAAAATTAGTTTTTAGGGAGCAAAGAAATAGAACTATTACAATGGTTTGTGGCCCTTGGAAGAGCTATGAAACACGTTGAGACCCTCCGTGTTTCTGTCCTATGAAAACTTCAGGGAGACAGGGAGATGATCAAGGTACAAGATGTCTCAGGGGTTCTTTAGTGGGTTGATAATGGAAAAAAGGATAAAAATATTGGCCTGGTGTGGTTTAATATTTTTAGGAATAAGGTCAGTAAATTGAAGTATAGCTATACTTTTTAAAAAAATGGATTAAAGCAACTGGGACCCAGTTGTAAATGGGTAAATGTAAAGAATAAAATAAAGGAGAGATGATAGGAAACAGAGGGAGACTTTTTGGAGATGAGGAAAGGGATAAGAGAAAGAGAGAAGGGAAGATAGAGAGGGAGGAACGGGGATGAGAAATGATCAAGATGTGACGTATATATATGCATCAGTTCCCTCAAATGAATACAATTATTGTGTATGGCAAACATCTACCAGTGAATGAAAAGCAATTGGAAGACCAAGTAAATATATATTTTTAAAATTAAAGACCTCCTCTGTCTCAGAATCCCAAGCTAATCAGGGGGCTGGGGATTTAGCTCAGCGGCGAAAGCGCCTGCCTGGCAAGCGCAAGGTCGTGAGTTCAGTTCCCGGTACCAGAGAAAAACCAAAAAAAAAAAAAAAAGAATCCCAAGCTAATCAGATTGGGGCGTGTCTTCCTGGGTTCCCCCCTTGGCCTCACGTACCCACAATACCAGGGTGTGAGCAATGAGTCTGGCACATGGTGTCACAACTGTAACCCCCCAGAATAGGTTCACCTGGGTCCTCACACCCACCCCGTCAGGACACACGGAGGTGTACTGAAAAGAATGCTGTGTGCCCTGTTGGCAATATCAAGTCAAGAATCTCCCTGATAAGTATTTCTGAGCAGCGTGCTGTGTAAGGTTGATGGCACCCAGCTGTCTTGTGGCCAGGTGAATCTGAGTGATAATTGCAGTATCCTCTTTTGAATACCGCCACAGCAAAGTCTTATAAAGTTTGTAACTATTTAGATTGAAATCTGAGAATTGCAAACAATTTATTTACAAAGAGAGACACTGGTAGGTTTTAATGCGCCTCATAAATCCTCTGTCCTTGACCACAAAGACAGCACATGCACAGTTCTTGGGGGGATCAATTAGTGTGGCCAGGAATTATTCCTGTGATGTGAATGGCTTTCCTAGGCCTACCTGTTATCAGCACTAATGCTGAGCAAGACAAAGCCCTGGGGATTTCCTTGGAGCATGAGGTGGGGGCTCCCTGAGAATGATCAAGGGGGGCAGGGGGGCAGCCCGAGAAGATGGATATACACCATATAGTGGTAGGATATATAACAGTAGTAGATGGCTCTATAACAGGATATAGTAGATGGATACATAACAGGATATATACCAGAACAGAATTTTTAGGCCACGATCTATCTCAGCCTCAGCACCTTTGATCATTCTTCCCTCGTGGTGCTTTCCTGTGCATTATGGGATATTCCACACAAAGCTTCCTGCCCCGTAGATGCACCCTTCCACCCACTAGATGCCAGTAGCACCCCTACTACTCTCTGATTGTACCACCCAATGTACCTTTTGAAGCACAAAATAATCACCTCTGGTTCTGAGAAACAATCAATTGGAACAATGACATTCCTTGGTTTTCAGGGGTTAATTTTTTTTCCTAGGCGCAGATTGATACTTGGATATCATTGCCTTCTCTCCTCTCAGCCCTTGCCGAGTGCCCTGCTATACAATTACACATTGGCTAATTCTTCCATCTTTAACCTGAAGCTTTGAAAGGAAACAGCTTTTATCTTCTCTGTTACATTGAAAGGGGTGGGAAGGGTTTGAATATCTGTTGCTTCGCATGCAAATTTTAATCCTATAATCACCTTCCAGCAGTTTTAGGAGGAGGGTGACTGAAAATCCACCAGCCCTCCAGTTTTGACCTTAGGGCTAAGAAATGACTAGAGGAAACCTGGAAAGGTCATTTCCTCCCCCACCCCATCCATAGTATCCAGGCTTTAGTGACAGATAACTTAAGAAAGTTCACAGTCTTAGCTCTGAGGGAGCAGGACCTGCTCTTGTGTACCCCTCTATCTACACTGCTGGCTCCATGGAGAAATGGTCTTTTCCCCTTATTTACAATTTGCACATTTTTCCCAACAAGAGCAAATTACTTCTTTGCCTTGAAAAAAAAAGTTTGTTGGAAACATCCTTTGGTGTCAAGTTTCTCTATTTTTTAGACTTCATTAGAAAAAAATAAATGAATGCACAGTCTTTGATAAAGTTAACAATAAAGCAACACAAAAATATTCTTAAAAGTAGCAATCATTCATAAGAACATGAACATTTATTTTTCCTCTGTGAACTCTGAATTGCTGAATGATGAAGGAAAATGTGGTCCCAGCCATGTGCAGTTACACCTAAGATTTGCGTAGGGACAGTTTCTACCACAGTTTTTCATCTGGGAGACATGGCTTTGCGTGTTGACTCTGTCCGCTGTTAATATCATGCCGTAAATTATACGGCTCCGGTTTTTCCTTGTAGTCTAATCATTTCTCTGGGAAAAACAGAGTTCCACTGGGTCCTGCCCTTCACAGGATGTGTAAAAGCACAGGTCAAACTCCGGCACGCTGGGAGGATAGTAAGTTTCTATTCCTCCCGGAGGAAGTGGTCCACATTACTGCAAAGATGCTTTTGCAAGATTAAAGCTTTGAGGATTTCTATGCATGTTAGCATATACAATCAAGAGAGGCAGATAGAAGCTGAAATGTAAAATTTAGTTATTGACAATGAAATGCTGCAGACCAAAAAAAAAGTTTGGTAATACTCTACTGTCTTTAAATACGGGACTCACTCCCCTATCTCCGCTGCTGTTCTGATCAAGAAACTGATACTAAAAGAAGAGAAGGGAATGGTTCCACACAAAGCAGTTGGTTAATGGCAGGGCTGGGACAAGAACTTACCATAATTCAAGTTCTTTGCATTATGTTCACTGTTCCCGCCACAAGCCTGCATGTTTCTGCCCTGGGGCCTTTGCACCAGCTACTGCCTATGTCTGCAGGGTCTTCCCCCAGGTACTGTCTATGCATTCTTCTACTTTATTCATGCCTCTGCCTAAATGTCCCTTCCTCACAGACCACACTCTACAATAGCAATCCCTGCCTCTGCCCTTTGTGCTGTATTGCTTTTCATCACATCACTCACCACTACTTGGCATGATAGTTATTTGCCACCAAAAGCACCCTCCAAAACCAGATAATACGTTCTGTGTCAGGAGAGAAAGACCCTGCTCCATGCTTGCAAAGCTGTAGTTATAAAGATCTCAGAAATGGACAGCAGATATGAAAAACAGTGATCAAGTAAATGCAAGTGAAATGAGAAGACTGCACAACTTGTGCCAAGGTTACCAGTGAACTACATCAGCCAAGTCAATTCTCCCTTGCCTCAAACTCTCAAACTCTTTCTTCCTCTGTGATCCTGGGACATTGGACATACTTGGTGTATCAGTCAGAGTCTCCAGAAAAACAGAATGGCTAGGATGCACAGGCATGAGTGTGTGCGTGTGTGTGTGTGTGTGTATATGCATTTAAGTGCCACATAACATTTCAGTCAACAGCAGATTGCATATATGACAGTGGTATATTATCACATAACATTGTCGTGGCTGTCTTAGTTGGTATAATTATACTTTATGATGTCTTCACAACAGCAAAGTGGCCTGTATGATTTTTTTTCAGAAGGTATCCCCAGGGTTAAAAGGGAAGGAGATTTTAAAAAACGGATCATGCAACTATAGAGGCTGGTAAGCCCAGAATTTTCAGGGTGGGCTGGCAGCCTGGGGCCCTCAGAGCATAGCCAATGCCGTAGTTCATGTTGAAAGGCCTTCTCCTGCAGATGACTCTCCCGCTGGGAGAGTGTGGAGAGTGCCACATCTCTACTGGGATCATCAGCTGATTACAGGAGACCTTCACACTAGGAGAGTAATCTTTACTCAAAGTCAACTGATGTAGATATTAATCTCATCCCAAAGCACTCTCAGAAACATCAGGAGCAGTGTTTGACACTAATATCTGGGCACTGTGGCTCAGCCAAGCTGACGCAACGAATTAACCATCATGCCTGGTTTTCTTCTGTTTGTAACAAGTGCTCCACCTACATCTCCTGTCCCTCCTGCAGGGTTGTTGAACTGTCTTGCATAGGGTTACCAGACAGACCTTGCAAAAATACAGGGTGTCCAGTGAAATTTTAATTTTGGATGAAAATTAAAATGTAGCATACATATGCCTCAAATACTTATGCTACCATGAAATGATTCATGGTTGAACTGACATTCAAAGTTAGTGGATTTTCCTGTGTTTCATCTAGCCTGCTCTACCAGGGCTCTGTACATGGTCGTTTCCTCTAGTCTCCCTGAGAGCCCTCTTCCTCTTCAGAAATTCTGGAATATAGAGATGACTGACACATGCGCGTTAGGCATGGTCTCAGTGGGTTCCGTTGCTGCAGCAGGAACATTGAAACGCCCCCTGTGCTCAGCCTTTGCAGTCAGGAAGTGGAACCTCCGTGCACACAGTGGATCAGGTCAGTAAGCTCTGTGTCTCTTTCTCATAACCCAATTTCCACGAATGACTCTCAGAATATATTCTGAGTCTCACACACTTGCATGACCTTCACTAGGCAGTCTGTCTCCCTCCCCTCTTTCCTGAACCACGTCAACTGCCAAACAAGTGTCTCTGCCTCCACTGTCATCCCTCCCAGAGGGTTTTCTTCTTAGCAAATACAAGGTGTGATTGAAAAACATAGTTAATGTTTACATTAAATAATTACTACAGGAAAAGATACAATTGCCATTAATTCCTCTCAAACTGCTCTCCCTAGGTTCCCGCATTCTTGCCATTTTATGGAGCAGTTCTGGAAGTCTCCTTTCAAGAGTGTCTTTAGTTGTGCAGTCATGGTTGCCTTGACATCCTGGGTTGATTCAAAACTGCTCCCTTTCATGGTCATTTTGACGTTAGGGCAGAACCACAAGTTTCACTGTGACAAATCCAGTGACTAATGTGGTTGAGGACACAGTAAAATGTTTCTATGAGCCTGCCTTCCCATTGGATGGTACATGGCAGCACAATTCACTGTATTTCTGATCACACCTCATGAAAGCACTGATGAAAGAGGACTTCCAGAACTTCTTCAGAAAGTGGTGAGAATGAGGTGTCTTAGTTACTGTTTTTGTTGCTGAGACAAAATATGCAGCACCCAAAGTTAAAGGAGGAAATGTTTATTTAGCTCACAGAAGCTAAATAGAGGTGGTAGTCCATAATTTTGAGAGGTTTTTAGAGGTTTTAGTCCATAATTGGCTGGCTCCAAGGCAGGGTGGCTTCACAAAGGAGAGCAATTCATGGCAAGCAGAAGACAGCAAAAACAACAAGGGGAGGAAAGGCCAAGCCTCTTTCTGCCCCTTGTATTATATGGAGGCTACCTGCCCTAGAGTGGGTGTAACACTCACACCCTCAATCCCAGCATTGGACCATGAATCAGTCACAAACTCTAGATTCAGCGACCTCTGACTGCCCGCCACGAGAGCATGAATCTTTGTGGGGATGCCTACAAAACCATAATAGATGGGAGAACTATGTTTGCCGAGAGGAGTAGTTTGAGGAGGGATGGATAGCAGTGTCTTTTTCTGTAATACATTTAAAAATTTAAACATTCATCACCCTTGTACATTTATTTTTATAAATGTAATCGCCTTTATTCCAAATCGTGTCTCTCTGTTTAATGCTCTCCCAAAGGTGCTAATTGTAATGAAATCTAAATGTTCCCTGAGTCTCTGCCATTTGGGAAGCTCAGGGGCCTTCTGGGCTTCCTTTATCTCAGGCCTTCTTTATCTCCAGCTGGCCAACACGCTGGCCTTCAGCTTGGCATGTGCTCGTTCTTCTGCTTAAGAAGCTGTTCCTTATAGATAAGGCTGCCCCTTTCAGCCTCCGCTCATTGCTGTCTTTTCAGGGAGTCCTCCTGAGCTACCTGCACCCAAGCCTGATGCTGTGCCTGTGACTTTGTCTTCTCCAAGGCAGATGGAGGACCTGTACCTCCTGCAATGGAATAAAGGCTCTATGTCACAGATTCTGCCTGACATTCTATTTTTCTGTCTCTTTAAATTATTTTTTTCTACTACAGTGTTATCAGAAAAAAAATGTTTTATAATATTAGCAGAAAGGAAATGGAGTGGGCACTCTGACAAACTGTGGATATAAACTCTCCCTGCTAAGGACGTCTCAAAATGTTAGTACAGTTTTACTTTAAGAATCTTAAAGTGATCATGTCTTTGTCTCACTGGTTACAAATCTAAAAAACTGTTGCAAGGACCTACTCCACAGTGGGGCCGAGGATTCTCTACATGGCTGTTCTTGATAGAGAAAACATATAGAGAAGCCAGAGATGCAGCAATGGGGGCATGAATGAACACCACAGGGTCTATTTATGTGGTGAACATTATGCAGCTTTTACACATGGCATTTTCCTTTCCTCGATCCACAGCTTTGTGTGTCTTCCTCCTGACACACTCAAGTGTCTCTGAAAACATATCCAGGACTTCTGAGGCCAGGGCATCATCTGGCCCATGCTCCCTCTAAGAACACTAGGGAAATAGTTCCAGAACTTTCTCTCCACTTCTAGAAATTCCTTGGCTTGTGGCAGCAGCCTTCATAAACAGTTCTCTGTGTTTGCATGTCTGCACCTAAATTTCTTTTTGAGAAGGACACTAGTCTTAAGTTTGACTCCATCTTAACTAATTACATCTGAAGACCTATTTCCAAGTAAGGTCACATTCTGAAATATAAGGGTGTTAAGACTTTAAGCTATGAAATTTGAGGGGACACAGCTCAATACAACACACAGATAAAATATATTAAAATAAAATATCACCAGAAAAGGAAGATAACTTTTGAAAGCATGTATTTTATGTCTTCAGTGTAACATAAAATGGTATGAATTTCATATAATAACATGGAACAGGAGACAAGAACTGAAAGATTGAGAGGAGCAGGAATCTTGGGCTGAGAATTGGGTAAATGTGAGAGGAGAGGGGAAGAATATGGATAAACTTTGCATGGAGGCTGGAAATAGCAAACGGTAGATTGAAACTCAAACCGGATATGGTGAGATTTAGAATCAACACCATAGAAATCTGAATTGCTATGTTAAGTGCTGAATACTTTTTTTTTAGAGTGTTGGGGAAATATAAAGAGATGTAACGTATAGAGCTGAATATCCAAAATAGACCCACAGACATTTAAGAGAAAGAAAGACGACAGACATAGGTAAGTAGGTAGATAGATAAATAGATTAATGGATGGAAAGAGAAGCTGGATGGCTAGATAATGAACAAAGAGCATATAAGTCAATATAAATAGAGAGGAAAAGGAATATAAATGAGAAGAAAGAGATAAATGGGAGAAAAAACACATGGAAAAGACGAATAAATATTGGGAGCGAAATTTTCTGCATTTCAACTTTAAGATATAAAAAAATTTTCTTTGAACAGAAAATGACGTTGTCACCAGGACCAGCTCTCAGCCCACCCCAGCTGGTCGTGGGGAGCTCCGGCTGAGCCCACGTGCTTCTGATGGCCACAGATCAGTGACAGTTCTCGCTCCTGAAATTCAATCAGCAGCCACCACAGTCTGCCCAAATGGCTTCCGTGGCCAAGGGTCAACCAGGAAGTCAAATTCAGGTTTTTGATGTACACAAACTCTGTGTTTCTCAAAATACTCTATGAAACCATTGCAAAATGGTATAGGAAAATAGAAACACCTATCTTGCCAACAGATTAGGAAATATTCCTAAGTGTCAAGTAATAGAATAATACTAAAGGGAGATACATGAAAATAAAAGGCATTTGAATGTCACAAATAACTGTAAACAACACTATTGAACAAACAAATGAAAAGATTCTTTGTGCAAGTATAATCGTCATGCTGAGTGTTAGCAGTCTTCCTTATTCAAAGGCCGTATGCCAAGTCCTAAGAAAGATGTGAAAATCTCCCAAACAGTACTGGTACAGGATGGAAAGCAAATTGCAGGAAAGACCCAAGAGGCAATGAACCAAAAGGGGAAAAAAGTGTTTCCCAGATCTTTTAAATCAAAATCAAGAAATTAAATAGAAGAAACGTAAATTAAAACCATAATCTGGCATTTTATATACCAAATGGGTACCGATCTGCCTCGATGAAGGCATATTAACAAGGCTGTGGGGGCATGGACTTGCGCAGTCATTGCTAAGGGTTTGGAAAATTGGAATGGGCTTTCTGAAGTTGCATGGCGTTGTCTAGCAAGAGCTCTAAAACTGTGCACGTCTTCACCCGGAACTCCCCCACTTACTAGCTAGTCCTTGAGAGTGACAAAGAGTTCAAACTACATTTTCAGAGCAGTGATTCATTACTAAGATATTTATAATTTGGGAGGCAGCCCAATGATCATAAACATGACAACATAAATCCTGGTACATCTACATGGTGGAATATTTTGCAGTCATTAGAGTTTGTAAGAAGTTTTTACCCACATGGGAAAGTGCTTGTGATACAACAAAATAAAAATCCAGGATATAAAATTGTAAATGATTTTACATTTTATCAAAATTTATGTACAAAATATAATGGGAAGTACATCCCATTTGCCAGTGATTATCTTTTAATTAACAATTTGGTTATGGGCAACTATTATTTTCCAGCTTTTGGTTATTTCTCCTACTGGCTATTTGTAAAATCTCTCTTTCTTCAGAAACTTTTGAACTCCTTTAAGGTTGTATTTTTTCTTTCCTTAAAATTATACTTTCAGTAAAACACAGAGTAGAGCCACATCTGCCATGGATGGAAGGTAGCAGGTGCATTGCATCTCAGCTTCACCCAGTGCATTCCAGCTCTCTAGGATGTGCATGGCTTTTTTGGAATTCTTTTTTTTTTTTTTTTCAGGAGAACCATACCTGGAGCTCAGTGACTTAAGAGTTCAGCTCCATGCACGTTCCAGAGCTGGGGGAATCTCTGCTAGTTGCACTTACTCAGCTCTTTATATACTCACCATATAGCTTCATCAAGAAAGGTTTCCACAAGTCCAGTTTCATAACTGTCACTCTCTTGGGAGCTAGCATAGTGCTTCCTTGTGATCATGACTGATTTGGGCAATTGTTGGCATTGTCATAAAATAAGAAGGAGCCTATTGGGCAGATTTCTATTATTTTAATAATCATATACACTCCACGCAAACCACAGATTTCATCACAAACAGAACAATAGTAACAGGAGACAACTGTCCTAACAAGATGCTCACATAAAGGAAAGAAATATAGCTGTATACATAGCATAAAGTTAACAGCAAAAATCCGACAAGTATATATAAGAAAATCTTATTGCTGCTTCCTTTGGATAGTGGGAGTATGGATTTTTGACTTCTTCATACTTTTCGGCATATCTCAATCTATCATGAGTCAGAAAAAAGAAGCTTACTCTTTGTAGAATGTGGTGGAGGTGGAGTGGGTTGGGTAGGGGTAATGACAGCAAAGAGAATTATAGAGTAAAGCTGATCTGGGGAAAAAAATCCCCCTAAATGAAGACTGATTTGTATATTACACACTGTGGAGGCCAAGCCCACCCACACCTTCTATCAACGACCGTGCCCTGAAGTAGTATTATGAGTAGGATTTTACAAATGGGAACACTCAGACTTAGGTAGATGATGCAAATTTCCCGCGGCCACACATCTGGCGCAGGGCATCTGTGCACTGCTATTATCTCCTCTTCGTGCGTCTCTAGGGGAGGTGAAAAGACATGCCCTGCCCCGCAGTGGACTTCCTCAGTCAATCAAGAAATAGCAAGTGCTAAGTACTTTCAGTAAATTTCCCAAGGGTTCCAACAGAAGCTGTATTTCTGTGGATCATTGGGACCTACTGTTTTCTTGCTCTGGAAAGTGAATGAAATCTACCTAGCATGTACAACAAAACATTTAGAAATTCTCTCTCTCTCTCTCTCTCTCTCTGTCTCTCTCCCCACCTCCTTTCCTCTCTCCCTATCTCCCTCACTCCTTCCTTTCCTCCTGCCCTCCTTCTCTTATTCTATTACAGTTTTTTTCTTTTGCCACATGCATTCATAAAGGCAGCCAAGGTGTGGCTTTTGTCCTTGTCCTCGAAGCTGTCAGACACTCACTCCTTCTCTGACCCTCTGTTGCACGCAGTGGGTGCCCAGAGGAGCAGAATACTCTGGGAGGACGAAGTCATGTGGCCTGGTTGATATTTACAGCATTACAACATCGTTCCCCAAAGCCGTGTTCACTGGGGAGCTGCTTCCTGGAAGGATGCAAAGTTTCCACGGCAGCCCCTTCGGGGGCTAGGCTTCAGTGCCCTCGGGCAGGACTGCTGCATGCCACATTCCGCAGTGTCCAGCATCTTTTGTTCTCCTGCAGAATTTAACTCACTGGTACTCAAAGGAATATTATAGGAAGTCTGTATCCTGGATGCTTAGGAATGCTGTTTCATGTGGCTTGTGGGTTCATTTTTGCACCGTGAATAAACAACTTTCAGGTTATGACTGCTTCCCTCTTTGCATTTCTTACTTTCCCTACATGGCTCAGAGGGCCACAGCCTGCCTGTGCATGCCAGCTGAGCGGAGGCCAGCGGCAGACTAAAGGGTTCCTGCTAAAGTGTCCCTTTACCTGGAAAGTATCAAGGACCGGGGAGCAGAGGTATTTTCAGGTTCCCATTAAGCTGTAGTTGTCTGACCTAGGAAATTGCTTTTCTTCCCAAGTGTGCATCCGGAGAGTCTCAGATGGGCTTGATGCTGAGGGAAAGTGCAAATATTTCAATGAATGATCAAACTAAGTTGGCTTTCAAAGGGGGAAAAGCCCAAGGACAAGCTCAGGGAGTGCTCCGGGACCTCCTGGCAGTGTGGGCGCAGCTCCCTGGCTAGAGGTGCCCAGGCTGCTAGAGAAAGTACAGCCTTCCCCAAGGCAGCTCCGTTGGGGCCCTTTGAGCTTACCTGGTATCTCATGAATACCCCCACGCAGAAGGCAGCCTCCCCAGTCTTCAGATGAGGAAACCAAGCATTTGAAACACTGACTGTCCTTACTGATTTCACCATGATGCAGTAGAAGAGATCAGAGCAGAAGTTAGGACTGACTGTGCTCCCAACCACCTTTCTGATTTACTCTCCTGTCTTTTGAGTCTCATGACTGAAGTTAAACTGTTTGTTTTTGGGTTCGATATTTAATGAAGTACTACCCTGGGCTCCAGTCATGCCAGTTCTTTACTGCTGGGGACAGTGGGAGGGTGGAGGGGGTCATCACGCTCTTAGCCTCTGCAAGTGTCCCTGTGGATTGCCTGGCCATGGGTTTGCCCCTCGGTGTAACTTGCAGAATAGTCAGGAAGTGCCGTGCTGGGCAGCCTTGGTGTAAATATGAAAAGCCCCTTTTGACCCGGAAGGTCCTCTGAAGAAAACACAGCCCGCACAGGTGCACCTCCCACTCACCCAGGCGCATTTCACTGATTATCCCTGCCCCTGGCCAGCTCGGCTAGGAGCTCTTGAACTTTTCCTTAAAGGGTGAATGTGGCTTTGTGACCAGGAACTGCTGAAATGGTGATGTGAGCAAGAGGTTGGGTCTGATGGAAGTGCCGGGAAGGAAATGGGAAGAATCCATGAAATTCATTTATATTCAGCAATCCCCTCACCCCCAGCTTAACTTAGAGTCCTCTCAAAATAGCTCCTCGATTTCTATCGCCACAAAACCTGTTCGGTGTTCAGAAGGCTGGAGATTTGGGTGTGAACAATGGCTTCCTGAACCTCAGGCTTGGGAAACACATCCGTAGCTTTGGAGGAAATCTCTGTCCATGCCTGAGTTTCAAACCTCCTCTGGAGGGCCATTCTAGGTGATAAAGCGGACTAGCTTGGACATCCCTCACTACGGGCCTTCAGACCCTGAAGACTCTGACCTGTGGCTGGAATTGCGCACTGCCGCAGCCCTGGTTTCCCTGGGTAACGTTTGCATTTATTTCTGATTCTCAGCTTCCAAGTCTGCCTCCAGAGGGACACTGTCCTGCAGAACTGTTCACTGCGTGTTAATGAAGCTTCTAGGTCCCTGCCGGGCATAGGCTGCCTGTGTTATTAGAGAGAGCCACTGCCTATCACCCCCACGCTGTGCAGGATGTACTTAGCTTCTTTTTCTATTTTATTTTTATTTATTTTAAAGAGAAAAAAATAACAAAATAGCAACAATGAAGACAAAAACAAAGCAAAGCAAAAACAATAAAAATGATACAGGATTTCAAAAAAGATGATGGGAATTAACAACGGTTGTTATATTACATATTGTTATCTCTGTAATGGTTAAATCTTGGGAACGACGCATATGTCCAACAACTGAGGAATGGATAAAAAAGATGTGCTATTTTTATACGATGGAATATTACTCAGCTCTAAAGAAAGATAAACTAGAGGCTTTCATAGGTAAATGGATGCAACTAGAGATCATACTCATAAGTGAAATAAATCAGACTCACCGATGTATACATCATATTATCTCCCTAGTATAAGAACCTGAAAGAGTAAATAAAATCTGAAAAGTACAGTAGATATTGTGAAAGGGAAAGAAACTGCTCAGATAGGAAAGAACAGCTGGGATGAGGGAAAAGAGAGGAAAAAAAGAAGGAAGGGAAAATATGTATATTTATATACACAAGATAGCTAAGATAATTGTACTACTAATTTCTATTGGTTAATTGATTTTTTTTTTTTTTTTTTTTTTTTTTTTTTTTTTTTTTTTTTTTTTT
>NW_004955407.1:34666928-34761385 GCF_000276665.1 Chinchilla lanigera | reverse complement strand
TTTTTTTGGTTTTTCTCCGGTACCGGGAACTGAACTCACGACCTTGCGCTTGCCAGGCAGGCGCTTTTGCCGCTGAGCTAAATCCCCAGCCCCTCTATTGGTTAATTGAGACGAACAGTTAATGGTAATTGTTTGATCAATCTTACATGCCTAGATCTGGTTATCTGAGTAACCACACTGAAGATAAAAATATGTAATGCAACAACCATTGTTAATTTCCTATCACCTTGTTTTGAAATTCTGTATCATTTTTATTGTTTTTATTTATTTATTGTTTTGTTTATGCCTTTGTTTTTGTTATTTTGTTTTGGTTATTTTTGCTTTAAAATTAAAAAAAGAAAAAATATATGCATGTATATACCAGAATAGCTGGGATAGGTGTATGCTGATGTCAATTGGTTTATTGAAAGGAATAGTTAACGCTTAAATTTTTTTTCTCTTGACCAATTTTGCATGCTTATATCGGGTAATCAGAACAGCTAATCTGAAGACAACAATGTGCAATATAATAACCATTACTGAATTCCTACCATCTTGTTTAATGAAGCTCTGTATCGTTTTGTTTTCTTTATCCCTTGTTATTGTCTTTAACTGTTTGATCAATCTTGCATTCTTACATCTGTAAGCTTAGTTTCATTCAAGCTTACACATGAAAGTTAGATTTTCACTCTGAAAGCCGGACATCATTTGCTGTTGGCCAACTATTCTTGATCAGAGAGGAGATGGGATCCTAATGTTTTTTAAAATTTCTCTTTGAGAATCCTTTATATTTTGAAATGTAATTTTATTCTGTTAAAATTTTTAGGTATCAATTTTATAGCACCATTAGTAATAAAAGTCATCTTTTCAGAAATGAAAGGCACTAGAAAAGAAAAAAGAACAGTGTCAGTACATACTTGCTTTCTGATCAGTTTTTAATTTTATGATAAAAATACTGCTTGTTAAATTGGTGTCATTTGACCAAGGACAAATATTTGCTAAGCGAAGTAATCAATGTACCTGATTTTCCATATTTAAAAGAATCCACCTATATCATGTGACCAGTGCATGTTCTTATCTTTTTTGTGAAGGAAATTTGTTAGGAACTGAACTGAAACACATATGGTTAATACCTCTTCAAATAAAATATATACTTAAGCAACAATAGCACAGACTTTCTGTGAAATACCATGTAATTACCTTCTAATTTAATATTGACCTTCCCCCTGGAAATCCAAATTATTACAGATTTAGTATAAGCTGAAAATTATGGATTCCTGAAGATTGTTGCAAGCAATATAATTTGGTCCTTTGGTAGTTGGAGGGAACAGAGCTTTCTCTACGTGGTTGTGTTTCTGACAAAGTGGTAGTTTACAGAAATCGCTTGGGTACGTGATGATGGACAGGCTCAGATGAAAAGATAACTTTGATTTTATGCTCCGGGATTCACATTTCCCACAAGATGACGTCTTTATCAACTCTGGGTCACACCTCCCTCACTTTTTTTATGAAATGTTTGCAAATGCCTTCTCGGGAAAAAAAAAATAATGTGGGCTGAATTTGTACTCTGAAGACCTCAGCATCCCATAAACCTGACACTCTAACATTTTTACCAAAGATGGGGCAGGACAATACAAAGAGCAGGCGGAAACTCCCCAAGCTATATATCTTGCTGAAAAGGGAGTTTCACCTCTGATAATTTAGGAGGTCAGAGGGCAAGTCTAAGTTCTCAGCCTCTGGATGCAAGAGATGCCTGGGAACAATAACAGGCGAGTGTGTGTGTGTGTATGTGTGTGTGTGTGTGTGTGTTTGTGTGTGTGTGTAGTGAAATACATTTAAAACACATTTACTCTCCCTTGTTTTCAAACACTTAAAAACATATTTTACTTTACTGGCAAGAAAAGATAGGGGGAATTAAAGGCTCAGCAGTTTCTATGAATAGCAATGCTGAAATGTTCAAACAAAAGAATTCAAGGTGTTTCCCGTAACCCCCTCTCCTTCCCTAGAGACATCTTAGGTTAATAAATTAATCAAAGCCAAGTGTAACTCAATCTGTGTAAGGGTGGTATCTCCTTGGATCCCTCTACACATACTAATGTTAAAACACAAAAGCATCCAAAGTGATCTTGGGCTAAAATGGAACCTTGCTCCTTTATTTTTAACTGAACCTAATGAAACAAATGAATAGCAAATTTGGGGATGCTCTGAGACAATAGTTATCAGTACTGATGTGGACAAATGTTGCTTACCCAAAGGGATAAAAATGAATGAAGCCCTCACTCAGCTTCTCCTCTTCAAGGTATCTGTTCTGTCCCAACTATCTTCCTGCTCTTACTACCCCAGCTACTTCTGTTTTCCCTTGGAGACCAATGACAAGCCATAGGATAGCTATTAGCACACATTAAAATAAAGCAACACTTGGAACTTCTACTTTAGCTGGGACCAATCCAGCATCCTGGGAAGCGAGAATCTGCCAAGTTTCTACCTCCTGGAATTCAGATGTTTAATCAATGACACTTGCTTTGCCAAGGTTGTAAAAATAAAACAACCCTCAAAGTACTAAGCCTTTATTTTGGTCTGCAAAGAAATTCAAGTGCTCAGCTGATGATCAAAACATAAAGACCTAGGATATAATACAGCAGAAAATAACTGTACCCACACGTAGGTGCCCTTTAAATAGTTGTAAGACAAAATATGGAAAGTAAGCCTGATGCAAAAGATGTTAGTGTGTCCAAAAGTCCCAGCTAAGTTTACATTCCTGGGTATCTTGAGAGTCCTATCTTAGTAAAACTTCTGGATCCAATTTTACTAAGAGTAATTGGCTTTTCCATACTTTGAACCTACACTAAATTGTGATGATGTTCCTATATGTGTATTTACATGTGTGAAAGCTTTTTCATATGGCACCTTTGCTGTCTTGTGTCCAAACCTGCACATGTTATTTACTAAAAGTCATACCTATCTTATAGCTGCACATATTCTACCCAAAATGGATGTCATTGTTGTGTCTTATATACCAAAGCTGTCACCATCGTATGGTATTTGCACTTGGTGGAGTCTTAATACTTTGAAATACAATTGTCTCACAGTATGGGCAGGCGTTGGCTCCCAGGCACCCCTTGAATGCTGAAGGCCCTTCTATAGAGTGATATAGCATTTGCTTCTATAGAGTGACAGCATTTGTTGTATACTTCAAATTATCTCCAGATGACTTATGATACCTAATATAATGTCAATGCTATGTGCATAGTTGTTAAACTGTGCTGTTCAAGGGGGAAATGACAGAAACATGTGTACATGCTTGGTCCTTGGTTGCTGATTGGTTGACTCTGAGGATGTGGATCCTGAAGATGTGGAAGGCCCACTGCATTTTGTGTTCAGTGTGCTTGCATGCAAAGGGAATTTGCTAACAGAACATCAAATTTTAATACACTAGGTGGAGGCTTATCATAATCTTTCAGGTTTTAGAAAAGACTTCATTTTATCAGGGATAGAACAAACAGAGTAGGGAAGGTATAATAACGCAGACACACGCATGCCAGGAAAATTCCACAGCGGGTTCTGATCTAAGAAACGGTCTCTGGCTATTGGACAGTCCAGAGATTTGAGCCTCTGTGCTCCCATGTCCCAGGGCCTTAGTGGGATACTGGGTCAAGGACTCTGCAAAGCACAGGGCCCTTGAGGCGTACAGGTCCCTCAGCTCCATGTCCCTGGCCTCTAGAGCCAGAAGGCAGCCGGACACAGCAATTACACTTCTGTCTCCCACTAACTGAGATTAATAAAAGCAGAGGCACTGATGCATTATTCATTATTTTCTTTGTAATGGAATCCAGAGTACTGCAGTTCTGAAGGCTGCTCTATGCTTCCATACTAGCTCCAGGCCAGAAAAAAAAAAAAATGTAGGGGAGAAGAGGCAGAATGGTTATCCACTGCCTGCTGCCTACCTGGCTTACTGTGGAAATTCTTTCTGTCTGAGACCAGCAGACAGATAGTGGCGTGCCACTAAAGGGGCCTGTTGTAACTTATAAAAGATGGAGAGGCCTGTTTTAAAATTCACAGGAATTTCTCCATGTACAAAAAGGGGGGAGGCATATTCTAATTATAGCTTTTATAAAGGATAGGCCTAACTTGTTGATTGAAAAAATAAAATTGGCTTTTCAGTTTATCAGCAGGAGAACTTGGGAGAAGTCCTTGCACGAGAGACCAGAACTAAGATGCACAGCCTCTGAGTTTTGTCTCTGAATTTGCAGGCAGCTGGCTTTAGCAGGATGCAGCTGCAGAGCGCTCCTCAGTGGTCAGGTTTCCAGGACTAGCATCTATCTCTTGCAAATTGTTCTTTGGTTGGCATGGCATCTTAAGTGTGCACTGTCACCCATTCCCTGTGGAAATAGCCTTTCCAAGACACTAAACCATATAGTATTTTTGTACCCAGCTGGAAGTTACATCCTGTTAGCTGAAGAGATTTCCCAGTGTCTCCACGGAGGGACCTTATGGATTTGTAGGAGTGATATAAAAGGGCTAGAGGATGTGTGGGAGGTTTGTGTTGGAAGGAGCTTGTCTAGTCTGGGGGTGATTAAAGATGATAAACTGTGCTCTGTCTGAACGGCGTTCAGTTTTATTCCCACTGATGTTCTCCCTGCTGAAGGTGGAGGGGGGAGGTAGCTACATTTCTAAGATTACGAAGCCTGTGGCCTCATGTATGAGTGTGTAGCTCTGCTCCTCTGCCACGAAGTGACCTGGACTGGGGGTATAGTCCAGTCTGTTTAGGGAAAGAACTTTCAAGACTTGCTGCTTTTGTTGAATTTCAGGTTTTTGGCACTGAGAATGACGGCTGGCTCGTTGTGTAGTGATGACTAACAGACCCGGTTCAGATCCACCTGGTAACTGCATGTTAACCAAGACAGAGAGAAGACCCTTCGTGCGTGCATACCCATCGTGTCCACAGGACTGGACAGTTGCCACATCCCTCCGCGTGGGCCCCGGGGGAGTGGGGTTCGCCTGACAGTGCCTCCGCAGCTCTGAAGCTGTAGCAGCTCTGAGGACTTCCCGGCAGCACTGGCAGCTGCTGCACTTGGCTGAGATGGTGAGACCAGGGACACAGGGAGACAAACAGGAAACCTTCGCCCTTAACAAGCTGGCTGGAAATCCCAAGCAGCCGCAGCTCTCACAGGCAGCTCCTTCGTTTCTCTTCCCCGCCCCTCCTTGTGCCCTGCTTTGCTTTTGCGGGTACAGCAAGAGTAGTGTGGGTTGGATGAACTCTCCAACATCATGATTCCAAGACAGAAGGCAAAATGACAATGGCAATAAAACAAAGCAAAGCACATTTGGTAGTTTGGCAGTTTCTTATCAAGCTAAATATAGTCTTACCGTGTGATCCAGCGATAGTGATGGTCTTTGATACAATATTTACTCAGATGAACTGAAAACCTCTAACAGCTCCACACAAACGGTTAGCATATCCTTTTGCACAGTTAGCAAAACTTAAAGGCAGCCACGACGTCCATCAGCAGGTAAATTGCTGTATATTTGTACCATCGAATATTACTCAGCAATAAAAAGAAATGAGCTATCAAGCCATGAAAGTTTAAATGCATATTGCCAAGTCAAAGAAGAAATCTGAAATGACATTCTATTCTCTGACGTTCAGGAACAGGCAGGAAAGGATCTGTGGTGCTCTGGGATTGGGAAAAGAAGGAAGAAGGAAGGGAGAGTATCGGGGGGGTAGAGGATTTTTGGGCCAGTGACAATGTTCTGTATGTGTGGAGGATGATACTGTGATGGAGGATGATATGTGAAATCCTGTGTTTGTCAAAACCCACAAAATGTACAACACCAAGAGTGAAGCCTAATATAAACCAGGACTTTAGTTAATCATGACGCCTCAGTACTGGCTTAATTAGAGCAAGTGCATCACATTAAGAAAAGATGTTAATAATAAGAGAAATTTGGGGGAGGGGAGGGAGTCTATGGGGACTATTTGTATTTTCTAAGCAATTTTTCTGCAAGCCTAAAGTGCTCTAGATAATTAAAGTTTGTTAATATAAAGTAAATCATTTTGGGGAGCACAGGATAATCAGTAGAATTGGTCTTTCGCTAAGCAGGGCTGGAGAGTGCGAATTTGGGCACTGCATAAACCTCACCTAATCTGGATCTCTCTGCAGTCCGATTTGATAGGATTTGATTCTGCGGCCTTGAAGAAATTCCACTCAAGTCAAGAATTAAGCGGCCATTTCATTTTCTGGTCCCATTCCCTCTCCTCTTGTTTGGTTTTTGTTCGTATCATTCATAATACCAAGATAGGCAAGAAAATTTTTAAAATATTGCAGTCAACATCTGTCATTTGGGAGGGGCTACATATAGCCCACTGAGCGTCTACTATGAATACCTTATAACTGTAGGAACTGGGAGAAGTATAAAAAAATTTTAACATGAGAACATATTTCTTGGGTTGTAAAGTTCAGGAGAAATCTGAAACTCACCCATGGAAGAACCATTATTATAATATAATAATAGTTTCATATTACATAATAATGTAATAATTTTAGTATTACATAAAATAGGCTGTCCGGCTTACAGTTCATGTTAATTGCCCTATACTATTGAAGAGTAGGTTCTCTCTTTTCTCTTCTTTTTTCCGTTTTCTCTCTTTCCCTTTCCTCTTTTTTCCTTTTGTTCTCTCTCTTTCACTCCCTTGCCTTTCTTCATTCCTTTCTCCCTCCCTTCCTTCCTTCCTTCCTTTCTTCCTTGCATATGAAAATATGTATGGATCAATGAGTTCTTTGGTGGAATAATCAGTCTTGGTGTTGCTGTATTCAATTTAAGTTTTATTAGAAATGGTAGATGTTGAATTGCAGATAATGTCACAGAAGTGGACACACGATGTTAAGCTTGTTTGGTTGCTGTCTGGACCCGACTCTCTGCTTGAGCTCTTATCTGGCTGCTTGAGGAACTAAAAGAAACAGGCTGGTTGAATGTCATTGGGTAAGAAGGGAACCTGAGGGGTGCCATAAGATTTTGAAGACTTCATACTAAAGAAAATATGTCAAGTATCTATGCTATGGTTTGGATGTAGTTTGTCCACCAGGGTATTAGAGTGTTGATCCTTAGGGTGGCAATATTGCAGGGTGGTGGGCCTTTAAGAGGTGAGCGTCATGGGAGGTCTTTAAGTCCCTTGGATTCACCTGGTTCCAATGAGACTCCTGTGTGTCTCTGGCTCCCAGTCTTGCCAAGTGGTCTCTCCCTCCAGCATACACTGCTGCCACCATAATGGCATCAACTATTCGATCCTCATTAGCGTTCAGCAGATGCCAGTGCCATGCTTTTGACCTATGAGCTAAACAAACTTCTTTTCTTTATACAGTACTCAGCCTCGGGTATTTTGGGATAGTTATAGGTACCAGACAAATATGATTTGATTAATTATTTTATATAGACTAGATGTTAAATTATACCATTTTTGGACATTCTTCAGGTCAAGAATATGTAGTTAATGTTAAACTGTTTTTTTCCTTGTTTTAAAATACGGTACTTGGAAAATGTTATGCTATCATAAAATACTGCACCACCATATACTGGGTAAACAAGAGATTTCATTTTCTCATAACTCTGGAGGCTGGAATTCTACAAGGCATCTGGAGCCCCATTCTGAGGCTGAGCAGTGGCAGTCTGACTCGGAAGATAGGGTGGAAACTCTGTAGTCAGGATTCAGGGACTTGGCTTCCCATGGTCGCAGTTACAAATGGCCCCTGTCCTGGGGCCTGGGGTGGGCTTTAGATGTTTGAGTTCCTCTTTTTTGCCCCTGGTGTCCTTTTCAGTAGGATCCCACATGCTGACCGAGCAAGTTGAGAACTTGCAGCTTCCATGTCTGGCCGTGGGGGTCTCCACCGCTGTACGGACAGAGAAGCAAATCTCAGTGTGAAGGCCCATCCTTCCCAGGAGGCCGTGTCCGTGCCCGTCAGTCCGGCCAGTGATTAGTTTGCCTGGTACCGTGCCGAGTCAGGCCCCGTGTGATTTGGGCTCACTTCTGTGAAGCCTCAGTATTTTTCTTATGGAGTGGGATTCTCGCCCACCCGACAAGGACACCTTGAAGCCAACTGGGTAAAAACCTCCTCATCAATTGTGCCTGGCAACTTAGGAGATGCAGGTGGCCACAGTCAAACCCCACGTTTATGCAGATGGCCTGGCCAGCGTCACGCCACACCTGAGGAATCTGCCATTCTGTGCTTTAGGCTTGGTCCTCAAGTAGCGGTGAATAGGGCTCCCAGTGCCGCCTTCCAGACCCTACCTGGAGTGGGGGAGGGGTGTGACCATTCTTCTTGGTGCATTTTCATGCCGGCAACTTAGAAAAAAAGCAACTTGTAGGTCACAGGAAAGGGGCTCCCCCGGTAACTCTTGGGCAGCAGTTGGTGGGCATCTTATTGGGAACTTTTCTTCCAGGTGTGGAAGACACAGGCAGATGTGAGGACAGGGTATTTGTCTGGAGAGTAGAGGAGAATGAAAGTATGAGGCGTGATCAACATACATGGTAAATGTTTCAGTTAAAAAATAATTTATTATAGTGAAAGACACACTGCCATTAATCCCCCTAAAAATACTCTCCTCACTCCAAACATACCTATCCCATTGTTCTTTCACTTTCCAGAGCAGTTCTGCAGGTTTTCTGTGAGCGTCTTTATGAGATGTGGTGATACATACGGTGTATGCTGTTGCTGAGTGCCGTCCAGTAGAAAGGCAGGCTCATGGTAAACGGACACTGTGTCCTCATCCACCTTATTTACCGGACCTTGCACACGAGACTTCGGACCCTTCCCCAAAGTAAAAATGACCATGGAATAATGTTTTGAACTGACTGAGGGCATTGAGACATCCATGACAACACAAAGCCATGAAAGAGGACTTCAGGAATTGCTTCAGAAAGTGGCAAGAATGGTGGGTTGTGTGTCCAAAATAAAAGGGAGGATTTGAAAGGGATTAAGGGTAATGTGTCTTGTACTCAAATCATTATTTTAAAAAAAGTTTAAATATTTGACATATGTTTTGATCACACTTACATATGTCGGATTCCTAGAACTGTTGTGACCAGTTACTGAAGCACATCGGTGTAAACCAATAGCAGTGTACTTCCTCACCATTCCAGAGGTGACAAGTCTGAAATCAAGGTGTGGTGGGGCCATGGGCCCTCTGAAGTCTCTACAGCAGGGTCCTTCACAGCCTCCACACTGCCGGTAGCTGTGTTGCTCCAGTCTCTGCTTTGCCATCAGACGGCCTCTTTCCCGGGTGTCCTCTAGGTCTCTGTACCCAAATCTCTTTCTTTCTCTTATAACGTTATCTGTCATTCCATTTAGTCATTGGATTTGGCCCACCTCAAGTACGATCTCATTTTAACTTTATTTCACCTTCAAAAACTCTATTACCAAACAACATCATATTGCTAGGTACCTGGTGTTAGACTTGAACATATTTCTTTTGAGGACACCATTCCACAAACTACAGTGTGTAAGGCAACAGTGGAAGACTAGGGAGGTTAGAATTAAGGGAGGTTCTAACTGGGCTAATGTGCTTGAATATTGCTTTGTATATGGTCAATATGCAGGGCAAGGGGTTGTGGAAAAGCTTGAGATGACATCATTCTTAGAATCCTAATCCAGCAGCAGAATGTAAGATGGGAGATTAAGAAAGCATGTGTGTGGGCTGGCTAGCTGTTGAGAGGTTATTGTATTAGTCTAGTGGACACAGGCATGGCTTGCCAATATGAATGATGATACTAGCTCCATGGGGAGGTATTGTGTAGGTGGGACCAGTGTTGGATGGGAGATAGGGATGAAAAAGTGGAGGATGGATTTGGAGGGAGGAAAGAAGAGAGAGGAAGGGAAGGGAAGGGTAGGGAGAAAGAAAGCTGGGGGATGCCATCCAAAAATTTAAACAGATATGGAGAAAAAGGGAAAGATAAATTAGCTCTTAATATTGGGACTCAGGTGGTGGCAGCTAGTCTGCAAAGATAGATTCAGCAGAAGGTTGGAGATACTCGTATAGAATTTGAGCAGGAAACATGGATTATAAGATGTTTGTAGCAATAAAAAGCATTAACTGTTGTTATTTTATTATTTTGTTATGAAATTTTGTTTTAATTTTTTCATAAATAGAATGAAAAAAGGACTATTAGAATTTATTCTAGGTATACTGTTTCTTGGTGTGGATTTTGGGTGGGGATATGAAGGAGATGACGAAAGGGAAATAAACAGTCTCGTTCTTTATTGTTCTAAAGGATGGCCACTATTATGAATTTTTTTAGCTTTTAATAAAAATGTTAATGGAGGTTCATGTTCATCATCAGATATTCTTGTTCTCATGTTGAATAAAAGGTGATGATTGCCTTGAAAGTATTCTTTGTTCCAGACATTTTTCTGAAATACAAATAACATTTTGTTTATTTATTTATTCAATAGCAAATGTTAATTGCTTAGTTTTCACAAATATAGCAAGGCCATGTAAGATTTTTAGGGAAAACTGGAAACTTTTAAAAAAAAATACAATGAAATAAATCTATCTACCTTAAGAAATCTATAAGCACCAACATAAAAAACAAAGCAAAATGAAAAATAGAAAATAGAAGATGTTCTGGATATCTGAACAAATTTTAACATTTGATATTTCTTTTTATGTATTGCTGTTGGGTTGAGAATGGTTCTCAATTTTTAGACTACTTAAAATTAATGTTGAGAAATAAGAATTTACAAAAATAAATGAGACATAGCTTATGCTTTCAGGAATTTAAAATATTAAAGAAAGGAAAAAAGAACTCAACTTCTACAAAAATAATTATAATTAGGATTGGCTACATAATTTATAGGTCCTCTTGTTCAAAATTTAAGGATTTCAAGATAGTAGTCACATACAGTTAAACCAAGTGAGGGACCATTCTGAACAATGAGCCCTGTATCACTACAAGATCACACATGCACAGAGTGCTACTCACTGGCCTTTTTTCTAAGGATTTCTACCCATAATTCCTGAAAAGGAGTTGCCCTGCCCCCAGCAGTTCTTGATTCTATTACCTTACCACATTTGTCATAGATGATTGGAGCAGGAATGGTCTCCTAATCCAACACCAACCAATCAGCTTATTGGAAATTGATCAGTCTGCTTCTCTCTCAAAAATTTGAACAGAAACAGAAACTCTGCCCAACTGATGATGGGTGTTGTGCCTAATAGGCCCAGGAATGGTGCCTATGTTGTCCATTGAAGAGATGAGAGAAAGGAGAAAGGCCAAGCATCGCGAGAAATAGAAAAAGCAGGAAGACTGTGGGGCTACTGAGTGAAGGGAAAGCTTTTTCTGAGAGTTTCCTGGCTGTGTGGCATAGATGTATTTTAGATTCCTATCTCTATCTCTGAGATCACTTTTGTATCCCACTTAGGGCACTTGACACTCTCACCTTCTGAGACTGAGTCAGATGCTAACCAAAATTAACCAGAAAAGCACAGCTACAAAAAATACATTGTACTAGTTATTCACACACTCATTTTATTACATTTAGTGTAATATAATATGATATATTTCTATATACTCTCATGGATATACTGTAGAAAATTTTAAAAAATACTGACTAACATGATTAATTCTCTTGAGAAAAGATGCCAATTTTGCTAGGAAGACAGATAATAGATACATCACAAAGCTCAATCAGAGTGTAGAGACCCATGGGGACAGAGTTGGGGATGATGTTAGAGTCAGTTGGGGTAGGATAGGGAAGATGCAGTAGTTTCTTTCAGGTGAGATGAATAGGACAAGGGCTTGAAGACAGTGTCTGAGAACTGTGAAGCTGTCCTTGGAGCACAGAATTCACCGGTGTGAATATGACAGCTAAGGCTGTTGACTGAATAGATCAGAAGTGTCATGCAGAGGACTTGGTGCACTGCAGCACACACCCTGGTCCAGCTTTTGTTCCAGCTGCAGATGGGCTCCACAGCCACAGGCCTGCTGCGCAATCCCACCTCAAGGGCAGGCTTCCATATCTCTGCGCTTCCTTCCTCTGGGCTTTTTCCAAAGCCATGAGTGCCTCGATCTACCTCAGAACAGCCCAGGAATGTGGAGCAGATGTGTTGTAATACTGGATACTCTTTGTCCACAGTGGAATGGGGGCAGGAGTAGAAGCCCCCTCTTCAGAGGGACATTGAAACAAACTCTGAAAGCTTCCTCAGAGAGTCCCCATGAGGCCACAGTGCCATCAAGGTTAATAGTGCTGTTCACAGGCCCCTTCTTCCCTGTCTCATTCTACCCTGTCCACAGCTGCCAAATAAAATAACAGTACTCAACAAAGCCACAAAGTAAGTTACATAAGCCTCCCTAATTGGATTTCAAGAAGAACTGAAATTTACTTCAACCGAACAAAATTCAACTCTGCATACTCGTAAAATGACCATAAATAATTTGTTTCTTAATATGAAATTAGCATGTTGCTTGTCCATTGTCTTTTTTTTCTCTTTAGGTATAGTGTTAGAAAAATTAGCTGCATGTAATTTCTTCTTGGTGTAACAGAAAAATAAGAATCTTGTGTGTTTGGGCTTGGTGGCAACTTGCTTAAAGCTTGAGAGCTAGTGTGTGTTCCCTCTCCACACTAATGAGGTGTATCTATTGCATGCCCGTCAAGGTGAGGTGAAGTGAATTTCTATAATATTTGTAGACTTGAGGTAGACAGGGTAAGCGCAGGATTTCCTGGTAAAATATCTACAACCGAGTGCCTTCATCAGAAGAAATTTATTTCTTCCCGTTCTGCGAGAGGTCTAAATCCAAGATGAGGGAGACAACATGGTGTGCATTCTCTACCAGATCACACCTTTGTCACAATAGCTTTACGTAGGAGGAGAGAGACAGATGTCTCACTTCTTATGAGGTCAGTGGTCCTAGAATGAGGGCCCCGGTCCCATGGCCAAATGTCACCCTAATTACCTCTCAAATGTTCCATCTCTGATTATCATCACTCTAGGTATTAAGGCTTTAGCTTAAGAATTTCAGGTCCACAACAAAAGGCATGTGTGGAAAATGCAAATGGGAACGCCCTTATTTGAATATTATTAAGCGTTTCAAAACAACAACTGCATATCATTAAACCAAGCACAAAATTCTTCTCCAGCAGGGCTCTCCCAGCGGTATAGCTTGCACACTGCTTTCCGCACTCCGTTTTCAGTACAGAAGGATTTGGAATTCTCTGCGAAGTCCCGACTCCACCTCTTACTGGCTGTGTGACTCTGAACTTGCTCCTTCACCTTTTTGAGTTCCAGCTGTCCATCTACAAAAAGAGTATAATAACCTTTACCTCACAGGATATCCCTAGAACTAAATTAAGTAAAGACATGTGGTGCACCCATCTAGCGTCTGGGCTTGGAATTAGCACGTGCTTGTTCGGGGTTGGCATGATCCCTTCTCTGAGGTTTCTGCACTTACTAAATAACAGAGCAAATCTCCATGTGCTTATAATGCACAATTTTACCTACATCCCTGGCAACCTGTCTGTGGCATGTGGTAGTGTTTCAGCTTGGAGCGTGTTGGGAGAATAATCCATTAAAGAAAGAAAAATCAATAGCACAATTAGGAACCATTTCATCCTATAATAATACCAGCTGCCATAAAGGGCACTGCTACCAAGCGCTGCCTCTAATGGTATGTGCAGCCTGCCGCTAGGCTCAGCCTCGCCTCTTCCCCTGATACAATGTCCTCTTAGGGCACCATGGATATCGAAAAGGCAGCAGACACAAGACATAAATATCCTGCCTTAACCAATGTACAGCACAGCAGTTTAAGAGACAAAACCATTTTTCTTACCTTAGCTAAACCCACCAAATTTTGTTTTTGTGTGTATCTCCTACTTGGGTTTCTCCTTCTGTTATTCTTTCTCATGGAAAGAATGTAAAACACTCAGGACAAAGCTGGTTTTGTTGTAGCGAGGAAGCTGGAAGAACTGCATGAAAGTTCCTTGAGGAGATTTTTGCCTCAGGAATGACTTGCACATGGCATCCATCATTTCGTCTTGAGAACATAGCTCAGTTTTCCACCTATGTCGGGTCATTGTTCTTCGTGATCATTTGTTCATTGAATCATCAAGGACCACGCGTTTGTGTACTAGACTTTATGTGGGAAGCTCTGTATTCATTAAATATAATGGCCATGTACACAGTTGTTTCCACAAGTGAAGGCCAATTTCAAGCACAGTTTTTAAAGGTCATGTTAAATTAAATTTTGGTTCTTTTTAGGGAGTAAAACAAGGTTAAATAATAATTAAATCTTCCAGCAGTGGAAATGGCTTCTATTAATTTTAGTGTAATTAGCACATATATTTTATGATATAATGGAATTAGAAAAACAAATTGTGAACCTTGTTTTTTTTTAAAAAAATTGTGACACATAATTATATTCATTTTGGGGAATCTATCTATCTATCTATACCATCTTAATCATCTTTTATCCCCTTCTACCTCCCCTTCCCTCTTCTCCCTTCTGCAGATCCCCTTCCCCATCTCCAAGAATCTACCTCCCTACTTCCTGCCATTTATCCTTTATTTTGATCTTTAAATTATTTATAGTTTGGTTTGATTCTTTAATCAAGCCTCCCCAAATCTCCCTCCTCCTACGTGAGAAAGTCGCACATGTCAGTCTCAGTTGGGGTGGAGCATTCCATCAGTCCTTTCACCTTTCTTCTTTTTTCTCTAGCATCACTCAGATACCCAGGGACCAGCAATTATTTTTTCATGGCTCCTGGAGGCTAATCACCCAGCCCCTGCCCCCAACACCCACACGCTTTCTTCTTCCTCTCCATCTCATGTTCTCAAGGGGGAAAAAGCACTTAAAAGTCGATCTTTCAGGGGTTCAGCCCACATGCCCTTTCTCATTTTCTAATGCTCAAGAGGAACAAAGAAACACTTGCATGGAATATGATGTCAGTGCTCCCTGTTTGTGCGGCTTCCTCATTCCCCACCTGCTGCTTTCTGACCCCAGGCCTCGTGGGCATTGGAGCATCCTTCCTTCAACTTTCCCTGAAGGAACCTGAGGACCCTGCGGGCCTGCAGCTCCCTGTGTGCCGAGCTCCTTCCCTTAACTGACCTTCACTGAAGAAGCCAGTGGGGAGGGTGCATTTTGTACAACAGGACATGAGCCATGGGTGACACTGTCAAACTGGAAATATACTCTTCCAAACTGGATTTTGAGCTGTTTCCCTGTGACTGGTCTCTTTGCTTTTGATATGACTTGAGAAAGAATCATTACACCCAGGAAGCGTAGATAGGTAGATAAATAATACAGCCTAATGCCTGACAAATCACAAATGCTCATCATGGAGGTCAGGAAGCGACATACCTGATACTGGCAAGTGGTATTGTTTGCGTGTTTCCTCTTACAGTTTTCCCCTTACAAGATGCACTGACTATTGTTATGCGCAGGTTCCCGTACTACATTTTGTCTGATCGTCCCGCTAGATTTTTCATGGCAGCTTTGTTCAACTTGCTTTGCATTAAGCCCTTTTTCCAGAGATATTTTTGAAAGAAGAGAAACACTTTTATCCATTATTTCTTGGGGCAGAGAAGAGAACATAAAACCTTATCATCTTCTAGGCCGCTTGCTAGTCAACTTTCACATCTGCAGAGGGTAAGCATCTTCTGGGCAAACTGCTTGTCACTTCGGGATTGAAACAAATCTGAAGTTAAAATGAGTGTAATTATTAATATATATCATTTGCTTTCAGTTTTTACTTTTTAACTCAAGTTCTAATCATCAATTTGATTTGATAACTGCCATCAATACATGTTTTATAAAAAGGGAAACTTCCTCTTTTCCCTTCCTGTTTTCGCCTTACTCTGCCTTCTGGAAGCCAACAAATGCTTTAAGAATTCTGCATTTCTGGACATACTTGTGACCTGGGATGTGGTTAAAGTCCAGGGCTTCCTCCGTGGTGCTGCTGGGACGTAGCCATGCTATTGATGGGACCATCCAGAACAAGCAGTCACCAACAGGACCCCATTTTTTCCAACAAGCTTCAGAACCCTGGCCTGAACACAAAACGTGCCCTTTCTACACTGAAGACTTAGAACAGCCTCTGAAGAATTTCATGTCATGATTTTGCCTTGACACCCTTTACATGATTTCATCATTATAAATTGGTTTTGCCTATAGCTCAAAGAATGTGTGTTTAACAGCTGCTCTATTTCAAGGTCCAGGAAAACAAGTTGTTCATGAGTGTCTTATATTTGTTTGTATGCAGCGGTTGGAGAGAAAAAGGAGCAGAATAAAGACATGAATAGTTGGTAACATTTATTTCTGGCTACCCAAAATACATATGATCAAAATTTAAAGCAAAAAATTCAAAACAGCAAAAAACACACAAGGAAACAAAAGTCTCTTGAAACCGAATGGTATATGTATCAGAATTTTTGTGTGTTCTTGTGTGTTCATACATGCTCACACACTCAGACTTACATTCTTAGTACATATGTACTCAAAAGAGGATTTCATTGTAAAAGCCTGTTGGTTCTCTACACTTTGACTTCGATGTCATAAACATTTTCTTTTGAAGCAAATATAACAGGTGCAAATATATAACTTGTCTCTTCTTACAGATATGTCAAAATTTACTTTACCAATTTCCTCCTGGTGGAAATGTCAATTGTTTTCTTTCCTGAGGTATTATCTGCATTTCTGTCTGATGATGATCATTGCATGGAACTTAATTTATCTCCTTGAGATACGTTACTAGAAATATCATGCACATCCATTAAAGCTGTTGATACCTATTGCCCAATTGTCCAGAGAAAAAAATGGTTTATGAAAATAGGCCTAAGACTAAGATAGCCCACTTCTAACCTCTCCTGATACAACATAAAATGTACAAGGGACTACATAAAGGGTTTTGTGTGTATTTTCTCTCACTTAATTCTCCTAATCATTTTCTGAAATAGCCATAGTATTAATTGCATTTCACAGATGTATAAAATAAAGCTTAGAAGTCATGAATCCCAGCACTCAGGAGGCTGAGGCAGGAGGATCTTTGTGAGTTCAAGGATCTTTGTAGCTTGGGCTACAAAGTGAGCTCAAGGCCAGCCTGAACTGCATTGCAAGACCCTGTCTCAAAAAGACCAAAAAAAGAAGGGGCAGAGGAAAGGATGAGACATAGGGAGAAAATTCGTCAAAGTGTTTGAAACCACTTGGGACCTTCACCCCAAATTCCCTTGCAATTAGAAAGTGTTAGATCATTTTGTTGCTCAAGTGGTACACGAGGAGATGCAAAAGCTTTTAAATTTTATACTTTCTATATTTACTATTTGGGACCAGATTTGTAGATAGACTGAAAGTAGAAAGCAATATGCACCACCAAAATAATTATATGGGTATGATTATTATTTTGGTAAGTTATTTTCTGTAGTTGCATACCATATATAATGCTTCTGGCTCTATAGTTTTATAAACATAGGGAATGCCCTAAAATTGGTCTTTTAATTATAATGTTCACTGTTTCTTTCTGAACACTTGAATTCTAGTTTCAACATGTGCAGATGCTTGAGAGCTTCATTGTAGTGCAGGAACCCTTTTCTGTTAGTGCTGAGCTAATTCTGCAGAAGCTTTTGACTCATTTACTCTTGACCTATTCCAGGAAACACATTACGAAGGAGCCAGCAGATAACAAATCTCCAACTTAGGAAGAATTGCTTCTGGAAACTGCAGGGCATGAGATAAGGTTTATTCCATGGGAGCTGACTTTATCCAACCGCACACCCGAGTGATGCAGTGGGCTCTGAGTAAGCTTTGTACCAGAACTGATAAACTCTGCACTAAATTAATTAAGAATTCTATTGCTTTAATAGCTAAGACCAGTGACTACTATGACAATTTATTATATGTACAACAAAAATGCAAATTTTATAATGGGAACTCTGGGGTCACATTAAATCATCTTCAAATTTGTTGGTATGTGTGGTATACAAACTATGCTGTATAGAATCATTGGATCATAGAGACCCTAAGATTCTTTCATTAGCAGAAGAGTAAATCTCTCTGCTGACCTTAGGGTTTAGAAGTTGTTTTAACAAAAATTATACGCTATCATTTGATTAGAGGTGTAGGTGCTGGTTCCCTAAGACTTTTTTGTCCCGTTCAAAGGAAATTCAGCTTCTTAAGAGGCACAGCTAGGATTTGAACTTAAGATTTTAACTGACATTCAGAGGGATGGTATATTCTTATTTGTATTGAGGTCTATCCTTTCACATGTTCATTTTAACACCTTGAATGGATAGTTCTCTTTAGATATTTCCCTGGATATCTTCCTTTTTTTTTTCTGAGTTTGGTTATAGTACAGTACTTGTTGGATATTTTAAAGTTCTTTATTGTTTCCAGTGAAAATGATGCTTTTTTTTTGGTCTGGTTTAAGGAAGGTTTGCTGGAGTAGTTTTTTACTTGCTGATGGGAATACTCCAGCATCTAACCACATTACATTCTCATTCTGAGGGCTGCATACTACAGAGGTAGTAAATGCAGTCTCTCACCCTGTACAGCACACTGAGTCAGGGTTGTAATTTTTCGTGGGGTTCTATTTTCCTCCATAGAATCCCTAAGGACAGATAATCTTTCTTGCAAGCTTGACTTGCCAGGGAAGGGAGAATTTGAATGGGACTATTTGGTAATTCTGAGTTTATGCAGATATCTCAGAATCAACATTTTACCTCAGATGAGCTAAAAACCGGGTCCCCTATCCCTGGGAAACTCAATCCCAAGCCATCAGAATGCCCCTCTCTGCCCACTCCAGTTCTTTTCTCTCCTCTTCTTATCAGGACAGCCATTTTCTCTCCTCTCCTTATCAAGACAGCCATTTTCTCTCCTCTCCTTATCAGGACAGCCATTTTCTCTCCTCTTCTTATCAGGACAGCCATTTTCTCTCTCTCGTTATCAGGACAGCCATTTTCTCTCCCTTCCTTATCAGGACAGCCATTTTCAGTCCCTGTGCTTGGAGACACAGCTTTCAAGTTCCCTTTGCATTTACGGGGCCTTTGATTTTGCTTTCTTTCTTGTGCACAGCTATGGCTTTAACTTTTGCTAGTGTTTTATCTCATCTTTCTATTGCTTCACTGCACTGGGTTTTCTATAATGACTTGGTCTCCTGTGTTGGAGAACTAGAAGTATCTGGAGGGATTCTAAAGCCAGCTTTGCATGCAGCTTGGGATGAAGGCTTTGCCATGTTCTTGGGAACTAATCCAGTCCACCAGAGTTGTCCTTTGGGTTCAAATCAGAAGCCTATTTGTAGGTGAGAATATCTCTTTTAACAGGGTTAACTTCTGGTGGCATCCAAGAACGTTCTGACTTTCAGTGAATTCTGTATTTTAGGACATTATTTTGCACATTATGTTTATGGAATATTAATATTTTTTGAAAAAGTTTTGTGTTTAAGTAAGTTTGGGAAAGGATGGGTTAAATCAATTTAAATAAGTTTCTGTACTGCTTGATTTCTCAGAAAAAAAGAGGAAGACAGCTGCCTGCCCCATCTCTCCTCAGTGTACAAGGAAGTGGGAAAGGATCACGTCTCAGCGTGCGTGGTGGACGGGATATGGGATGAGAACCAGAAGTCTGGGGCGTCTCTGAGCCCCACAGGAAAGAAGCAGCACCGCTTGCTTATGAGGGATGCCTTCTCAGTTTGGTTGCAAGTGTTTGTCTGTACTTCTAGCGTAGTCTCTTTAAATCTAGGTGTAATTTAAGAACAACGTCCCCCTAATCTACATGATAATCGCTTACTGACTTAATGACATAATCAGTCCACCTTTTACATTTTAGATTCATCTCAGATTAGAAAGTTCATAAGAGAAGAAATACATAATAAGTGTTTCATGATTCCACTGTGTGCAGGATTGCATTTAGTATCATATCTAACCTTCATTAATCACTGACTGTACCCCACATGCAAGGCTGAGACTCTCTATAGGGTCTATAAGCCTCCAGATAAGTCTAGAAAGTTGATCCTTTGGTTGGTTCCATTTTACAGATGAGAGAACTGAGACACAGGTACACAAACCACCACTACACCACTTCTCTCTCTATTGCTTCATTTCACTTGGTTTTTCACTATGACTTATGGTATATCAAGATGAATACTGATGTTCTTGGCTGTGAATCTAACTTTTGGTATCATCTTGTGTAAAATGAGATGGTAACTGGCATGTAATTGTAGTTGCCGTGTAAGATACACCCTCCTCTGGGGTTTGGATTCCAGGCCCTAGTTTTTTAGCTACCAAGTGACAGTAAGCAAACCATGTTCCCTTTTTAGATCCATTTTCCTCCTCTATCAAACAGGGACTCATCATGTCTAGTCTATCTACCTCATAGGATTGTCATTATCTTTATGTAGAAGCTCATTATAATCTAAAATTTTACAAAGACATAAAACTTTATTCCTGTTGCTAGATCGTAGCTTTGGCTCCTTTTTTACTTCTGTCGTGAATGTGATGGGAAGACCGTGACCCTGGCAGGGGATGATGAGCCTGGTGCCTGGGTCTGGGTGTGGAGTGGCTTCTGACACGCAGGTGGGCCAGGTGCCCATGCCCGTGATGAACATTCCACTCCTGCTTCAGCCCCAAGACCAGCAATGTGAGCTTTCTTCAGGAAGGTTCCTCTTGCCTGGATTTTGGTGGTCGGACTTTTAAAGTAAATAGTAATTTCTTTTGTTCAAGAACGTTTTAATGAGAATTGTGAGTCAACATAAAGGTATGTTTCAAGGGATGTTCCTAGTTTTATTTTTCCCCTACCAGACAGTCTCAAGATTCTTTATAATTACAAAAATGTTTTTTTGAAGAAGCACATTGTACTTAACTCTGTTTATGAAAGAGGACCCAAGCAAGTCTGGTTCTCTTAAATCTGTCTAACAACTCGGGTAATAAATATTTCTGTATTTGTTTTTGGAGCCCATCAGAGTCGGCAGACATGTTTGATTTAGGTTTAGTTCCCTTGGAACAAATGATGGCTACACTTCCTTTTCCTGTGGCCACTATCATGTTTTTCCAAGAACATTGGTTCCCTCAGGGAAGGCCCCGGCTCCCAGTTCTAACTTGTCCACTTCTCTGGGAAGTGTATGTCCCATGTTAACCAAACAGATGGGGTTATGAGAAAAGACAAATTCTGCCCTGAATAGAATATTTTGATTCATTCATTCGCTCTGTGATCCAGATATTTAGCAAACGCATATTCAGTACTTACCCTGGGTTAGCTGTGACTGGGGCAGGTAGGGCTTCTGCTTTAATGAAGCTTACAATCCAGGGAGGTAGAAGATGTTAAGCAAACAAGAACTTGGATAATTATTTCTTCTGTAGGAAACCTTATGCCATTTGCAACTTTAGCCGTGTGCAATTTCCTGGGAAGAGATGGAGGATATAGCTGTGTATGTGCTGGAGGCCTTATCATGGGAATTAGTGTAAAAGAAAAAGGATTAATTATTCTATTGGAAGAAGTCAAAAGAACTGTAGCTACTGTATGGGGAGAAGGGTAAGGGAGTTAAATTATGTCTGAGTTTGCAGAAGAACTTGTATCTGGCTATTGAGAGATAGGAACTCACTTTAAATGTCATGAAGGATTGACTCAGGATAGGACCTCTAGAAATAGTGGAAAATTTTAGACCTCATTGGTGGAGGTTCTGGGAATCATGCTGCTCTGGAAGATCATAGTGTCGCTGAGCAGAGCACGGGGGTCTCTGACTTTCTCAGCCCACTGTTCTCGATGTCCTCTGGTCCTTCATCAGGATATGTTTAAATACGTGTCCTGAGCCTCATGGAGTTGCAACACTCACTTCCTTTAACATTCATTGCAGCTGGGTCTTGCATTTTGTCTTTCTTAGAAGTATTTGATTTTTTCACAATATTTTCCATTTTTATCTATTATGATCTATCTCTTCCTGTCAGACCCGGAAACATGATACCAGGATTAGGCAACTCTCTAGCCTCTTTCTCTTGGGTAAAGTCTGAAACAAAATAACCCTAATCCATCTGTTATCTCTGCAAGTTTTTCTCCTTTTATCTACTGCCACTTTCCAATTTTCTGGTAGAAAAATAATCCCTTTATTTTGAAATGCATAAATGTATCAAAGTTTTATTTGCATTGAAATTCTTCTTGGTCTTCACAGGGTGATAAACAACACACAGATCAGAAGGTGATTTTGGCTTCAATTCTGGGCAGTGTGTTCTCTTTTAATATCTCTCTCTTTGGTGGGAGTACAGTTATTAGCTGTGCATCTAAAGTTCTTATTATTCCTGTAACATTTTCTGTTTGTAACATGAAAATAAACAAAAAAGTAACAAATTTAGATTTTATTTTAGGATCATGAATAGAATGAATTTTCTAAAGTGTGGGAAATCAAACCAAAAGGAGATATTTACTGAAGCCACGCACAACACTGGCCCCTCGTCCGCTTCAGAAAAGAGAAAGGTCTGCACTGCACACTTCCTTTTCAGGAAGCAACAGATGAAACCGAAGCTCTGGAAAGTATGTATTTAGGACAGTACAGCTATTGTCACATCCTGATGCTAATGTGGTGACTAAGATGGAGAACTCGGGTCCTCATCACATGTCACTTAAATCATCCAGCAGCCCAACTTCCTCAAAGAGCTTGGGAAGTGAGCTTTATTTCAGAAATTAAAACAACTGAAAACGAGCCCAGGGCACATATAAAAAGTCAACTTACTACATTCTCCTTAGCCCACCAGTACCTCTAATTTTGTGTAGGACTCTGTAACATGTAGGGGAGGTTTCTGAACTATGCATATCATGAGATGACCCTTGACAGTAAGCTGCTCGACTTTGAGTTTACTAAGTGAAGGAGAAATTTCATTGTCCTTTACCCTTTTCAGTACTGCCCATCCTAGTGACACGAGTTAGGAAGCAAGAAGATACTTTTGCCTAGCTATGAAATTTCTAGAAGCTTCTAGAAGAAAATTGTCTTAGGGAAAGTGTATAAAAATAAATCTCTCCTAATATTTCATGTCATTTCTTTTAGTTAAATTCTTTATTTTTAACTCAGAATTTTACTAAAGTGAATTTACTGGGTTAAGTTTCCATTTATACCATCCTTTAAAGGCATTAAAACTCTTAAAGAAATATCTAAATTTGCATTTGATAAGAAACTTGAATGTGTAGATCTGAATATGGCTCTGATCTACTCTGTACAGAATTTAGATTCTTCCTATTTTGAACTCTACTTGTAGAAATGTGGCAACATATTTTATATCTGCTGGAATTCTTCTACTAAAATCACAGAATAGAAGAATATTGGAAAGTACAACCTACCATATTTAATTTCTTCTGTATGAATTCAAAATTTTAAGGTTTTTTTTCTGTAATTCCAGACACTAACACATAAAACAGCATACTTCAGGGAGATTTTGGCAAATAAAATTTGCCATGAATTCTGATATCTTTAAATTTCCAGAGAGCCAGGTCATTGTGCAGTATTTATGAAAATTAGTATGAAAAGCTATTAGGGTGATCATTTTTCTGAGCCAGAGGAGCAGGGCTAGTACTCTTGTGAGTCCAGATGCTAGGTAGACATTGTTTAAGAGATAAAAAGTTCGTTTTAGCCACCTGCACGTCTTTAGAAGTTGTGAAATGCCAGAAGTTATCAAAACAGGCTTCCCATCCTCATTTCTAGGAAATGTTTTTGTTCTCTTCAGAATAAGCTCAGCTTCTCTCTCTTCCCCTTTCCTCTCCACCTGTCTTTTCCCTCTGACGTCCACAGGGGTCTGCAGCTACACAGCTCTTCTCATGGTATCTTCAGGTGACTTCTGCAGCATTTCTCACTGACCCTCTGGGCCTTTGAGGTTCCGTTTAGAATTTTCATACTTACAGGTACAGTCCAAGGCAAGAGTGCATGGCTTTCACCTTGCTTTCCTCCTTGGCAAAGGGCACCGAACCAAAGGAGCCATGCGGACAGCTGATGATTAGCTTATCTCACTGCACACTGGCCCTCAAGTGTCTATAGTCAATCACTACTCCTCCATGGGAAAATCTGTTCATTTATTTTCCAGGATGTTCAGCCTTACATGTGTCTGCTATACAGCTCAGGGAGAGGAAGAGTAGGGAAGCAATACATAGATTTCAAGGCGTAGCCATTGGAAGCATATTTCTGGTTAATTTACTATGTGCCTCAGCCACTTTCTTGGTCACTGTAGCACAACACCTGACACCACAACATAAAGAAGGAGAGGTTTATTTTGGCTCACAGTTTGCAGAGGTTCAGTCCACAGTCAGCTGGCTCTAAGACATGGTGGTGTGGAAAAAAGGCATGGCAGAAAAGAGCTTCTCATGACACGGTGGACAGGAAGCAGAGTCAAGGGAAGGGTTGGGAAGGGAAATAAACCCTCAAGGCCACCCCACAGTAACACCTCTTCCAACCAGACCTCACCTCTTAACAGGAAGCCAGCTATATTGCCTTCCTGATCCAGTCGCTCCTCAGAAGGCTCACTTCTGATCACACGAAGCGTTGGGGGGACACCTAGATATAAACCATAATACCAGGGTAGGACAGTTTCTCAATTCTGTTTACATGGGTGACTGAGGGAACCACAGGATATAAGATAAAAATGTTTAAATTAGGAAAGTTAGCAGTTAGTAATTTTCTTGTTGATAATTACAGTTTTGTTTTAGGAGAGGGAGAGAAGGAGATAGGAGAGAGAGGAAACGGAAAGCCAAAGGGCAGGAAAGTCAGAGAGGGAGACAGGCAGAGACAAGGAATCTTTAATCCTAATTTCAGTTCCAGGTAATAAATTGCTTCCATGTATTTTCAAATAGATGTAAAATGTATACAATGCACAGTTAGTTAATGACTTGGGTTTAAAATGTGTACAGATGTCAGGGTCTCAGCTCAGAGTCTACACATGTACTCAAGCTCTGGGCAAGGAAAGGGAGTAGATGTCAATGTTGAGGCAGTGGATGGATGGAGCTCACAGCTGACAGAAACCACCCTTCACACAGTGGGATACAACCGCACATGAAATTGGTGAAGGGGGCCCATACTCTTTGAGCGCTATTTTCTGTGGGCAGGTTGATAGTTAATATTTACTGAGCACCTAATATATCCTGAATATTAAGCAGTAGGTATGAATGAACTCATTTAAATCTACACTATCCCTAACAGGTAAGAACTGGGACTTTATTTAATTTAAAGACAAAGCAATGGAAGTAGAGAGAGGTTCGTTACCTTACCCAAGCGTAATCAGCTAATGAGGTCTGAGGCAGGATTCAGTGCCATCCAGTCAGGCACTGGAGCTGAGTTCTGTTCACCCAGCTATGCTGCCAGCAACTCAGATGCTTTAGCTCAATATTGCTATTTTGAGGAAGCCAAGACTTTCATTGGATTTGGCAACAGGCTTTTTGTTTGTTTGTTTGTTTTGCATCAAACCTGTGTCCTAGAAAAAGTAACTTTCCAAGGGCCTCAGATAGCTGTGTCAAGATATCTCTGCCGTTTAAAGCTAACAGTGGGGCTTAAGTCCGGTGAGTAACAAAAGGAAAACTATACTTACTGTTTTAAGTCACTTCTCAGGGTTAGGAAACAGGAATGGTGGAAACACTGAGGATCATGTCAGAGAGAGAAAGACTACTGTCCCACACAAAGGAGGATTCTGTGTTACCCAGTCTAGATCCAATTGCTTGACACTTCAGGGCCTTCCCTCCTCCTTTCTCCCCCCTTGCCCTATAGCACCCTTGTACCCAAAGAAGAAGCCTTTCAGCCTGCTTGCCTGCCTTCTTTTTTTCTGGTATAGGGGATTAAACCCCAGGGCATTTGCACTGAACAACATCCTTGTGTCTTTTTTATTCTGAGTCAAGACCTCATTAAATTGCTAAGTTGCCTGGGCTGTGCTTAAACTTGTGGTCTTCCGGTCTCAGCCTCCTCCCAGAATGCTGGAATTACAGAATTGCACCATTATGCCTGGATGGGGAAGTCTTGAAAGTTTTGCATTTAATTTTCAAACCTCACCTTTCTCTGTGCAAGTTCAGTTCCAAACTCAGGGACTCGGGAAGCATGAGAAGGAACCTGGGAAGCTCACTGAGTCGGAAACCTCCCTCTGGTGAACTCTTGGTTTCACCCTCTTCTCTGGCTCTGAATAGAAGTTCCACTAAGATCTCACGTCAGGGAGCCACCTTATAGATTTGCTGACATATTTATAGATCAGTGAGTGGCTAATAGGGGGACAGCAGTGTTCTTCAGATGTATTTAGGGAATCACTAGTGCCTGCTCAGATGGGGAATGGGTTTAAACTCAGGATCCACCTCAGACCCACAGAATAGGTCTGAGAGGTTGGTACCAAATTACACACCTCAGAGGAATCTTGGTGTGGTTTGAAAATGATCCCTTAATTTTGTTTGTTTGTAGAGACTTGATAATTAAAATGTGTCCTGGCCACGTACAGCTGTGATGGGTCCATACCAGAACCATGTGCATGGGAAATTATTGCTCGCACCGGGTTTACCAAACGATGCACATATTTGAGTAGAGAGATGAAACTGGAACCAAAATGCAGGAGTTTCTCATCGGTTTTCTCTACTTGTACCTCAAATATGTTGGAGATACGTCCTCTGCGGTAGTATTTCCCTGTTCTGAGAAATGCTCTTTAACCCCTTTCACAGAGCATTTGCCCTAAAGACAGTTATTTCAAGCCTTTCAAAATAATCCTCTTACAGATCAGAGATTTCCAAAATTTAAAGAACTCATAGTGTTTTCAAAACCTGAAATATTTATAATTCTTTGAGACCATAAGGGCAGCTTTTGATAGTGCAGACAAAGACAGCACTGACTTTGTGGGAAGTTTTAATCAGGATTAAGAATATCCCACATGTAGATGGAGGGACAGAAGACAGAGATGGATGAGTTATTTATTTCATTCCTTGAGAAAAAAGAAATATAGCTTGTGTATATGTCTGATATTTGAATGGGAAGAATATGTTATTTTGGAAATTTGAGGTTAGAGGTTAGAAGTAACCCTAATCCTAACCCTAAAAGAACATGCAACTGTCATGTGAATTAAAAATGGCAACAGTGATGCTGCTTTGGCTGCGTGAGCCTCCGAGCCTGTGTTGTATGAGTCACCGCTCATCAACCATTGCCCTCATATCTGGGGACCAGGGCCTGCAAACACAGTCACATCTATGCTGGAGAAATCATAGCTCAGGTCACCAACTACTGCCAGGCACATACTTATAGTAAAAGTATATTCATTCTTTACCTGAAGTTTGAATGTCAGTGGCAGTACCATACATTTACTTTCTAAATCTGGAGACCTTACTCCTTGGGGAAAGGAAATAGTCACATTTGAAGAAAACTGAGAACACTTATTTCTCAGGATTACTACCCCACCTTTAAGTGGAGGACCACGCCTGGTCTCTGTTGTCCCTCAAAGTGCTCTGGGGCCCTGCTCCCTGCTGTGGGGCACCACTGTCCTCCCAGCTGTTTGCAGAAACACGACTCTTACCCTGTAATGTAGAGTGAACTGGGCGGATACTACAGGAATACTGTGCCAGGGACATATGACAGCTGGGAATCACTGGATTTGCAAAGACTGAGAGACTCGCACTTGAAATCGAGCCCATCAAATCAGCCTGGAGCTCCCGGTTTGTCGTATGTTCAGAAATTCTGCACATAGAGGCTGTCACACGCTTACACACCAAGAGACACACTCAGCCTGGGGCTCGGTTCCTACATGGTGTATTTGCTTAGCATCTACTGATTAGACACAGGGAGAAGATACTTTTTGTGTATCACTTCATTTAATTTCACATCGGCCTTATGACAGCAATACTAGGTAGTCTCCATTTGTTTGAAAGAGAGAATTATAAAGCTTAGAACGATTAAATAACTTACTCATACTTCATAAAGATTCAAGCAGAAAACCTATACCCAAGACCAGGTCTTACTTTCCTATCCTGTCTCTGCCCTTCTCTCTCTCTGGTGTCTTTACACATTCTTGCCATGCTGCATTTCTTTTAGGTCCAAAAAGGACTTATAATGACACAAGGAGATGGTCTGGACTTTGTAATACTGCTGCCTTGGTGTATTGTGTCCTCAAGGAGCAAGTTATTGAATTTCTTTGAGACTCAACTTTTTTCATGCTTAAAATTGGCCAACAGATATGGACTGTACAAATTTATTGGGATGATCAAGTGAGTTAATTTATAGCATATAAAGCACCTGGGACATGAGTGTTCCTTAAATCTAGGATGCTTACTGGGTATTCTAAAATACCCAACAACAGAGTGACAGAGATGTGATAACAGAACTGGGAAGGAGGAATAGTTGAAATACAAGAGAAGAACCTGAGGAGAGAAAATAAACAGCAGGAAGTAGTGGCACTGGGGGAAGGAGGTTGGTTAATTGTCCCAAGGACTTAAATTAAGGAGGTTTTAAACGTGAACCTCGATTTTCAGTGTGAAATTTTGCAAGCCCAGGCGAGAAAGCTTAGCATAAGCAGCAATGTTTGGGGGAGAACAGGGCCCTCCAGTTTTCATGTGCGGAAGCTGTGTGTGCAGCAGTCTCTGTGTCTCTGAATTCGCCATGGGAAGAGCAGGTCAGGGCCTGGAATTCCTTGAGCATTCCTGAGAATTCCTTGAAAATCTCTGGTTCAGGACTAAGGAATATTTATGTTCTTTGTAGAATATACAGTTGCTCTTTCTTCATTCCCCTAGGAGGAAAACAGCCTCTATCAACTACTGTTAATTTTTTTGTGAAACAAAACAAACAAAATAAAAAAATCTGGGCCAGTGTTTGAAGGCAAAGGACTATGGATATGAATAAAATATTTGGTTTTTACTATTCTTTGAGTAATCTGGACTGGGTCATGCCACCTCTTCCTCAAATGTGTAGAAAGCAGATTAAGTTCATGGAACTAAGGGGTTCCAGAAACCTATGTCTGGCATTGGCTGTGCGCCTTGCCCTGTCCTGGGCTCCCATCCACAAAACAGCCAAATTCTGGTGATGGTGCTTATGATACAGCGGAGATGAGGACAGAGTGCAGGGCAGGACTCCCATAACCCAGGGTATACTGAGAGTGTGACATCCGCTGGTGATATGCATTATGAAGAAATTAACACCAAGGAATGGAATAGAGTCTGGCTGAGGATGAATAGCTGGTTGGCAGTGCCAAACACTGGCGAGACAGTGGTTGGTGGGGCTTCTCAGAAGAGGTGACATCTGAGCAGGTGTTTGTATTCAGTGAAAGACTTAGTCATGAGAATTGACAAGAGTCATGTTCTAGATGCCATGTTCCATGGTTCCATGTTCCAGGTTCCATGTTCAAGTGACTCTAAGAGTCACTTGAACAGACTGCTAGGGAAGGAAGTCATCAGGAGGAAATCTGGACATAGTTAGGAAATGTGGAAGCAGTAAGAAGATGCTGCTGGCGGAGCCTTGTCCTCACAAAGGACTTTGATCGTCTCCATATCAGAAATGCAGTGTGTGTGTGTGTGTGTGTGTGTTTATGTATTTATCTACATTCTTAGGTCAATCGAACTTCAGATGTGCAGAAAGGTATGTGTACTTGTCATGACTAAACAGGTCCCTTGTGACTATTTTTGGGGCAATAAACAGATGCCAGCCACACCTGCCACCCCCATCTGCTCCTGCGCTGATGCCAACACGGCCAATTTATCATGGTGGCTTCCTCTCCTGGATAGCTTTCTTGACACTGTGCTGAAGATAGACTTCCAGCGAAAGGAAGTAGAACCTGTTGGTTATTGTGAGCCAGTGTTCTGGGTTCTCTTTGTTATTCTCACACCTGTAATTCACCACACAGACAAGAAAGCTGAAAGGGGCCTTTCAAATCAGAAGAGAGTAGCAATGAAATGACTTTGTCATAGCCCAGTCTGAGGAGTGACAGCTTCCAAAGAACACCAGGAAACAAGTGCTCAGTGCACACAGTTAGTCATGGTGATGGAGACCAGACTTTTGCCAACTTTTGGGTGATATTGAAGTCATAATCAGACAACAGCCTGAAGATAAATATTTGGATACAGATACTTTAGGTGAAAAAAGACTATGCTAAGACTTACAGATATTTTGAGTGCAGCAAGGAAAATAGTAAAATAAAAGTATGAAGAAGCTGCAAGAGAAGGAAGGTGGGAGGAGCTTATGCTGCACAGAGGAGCCAGAATAAAGCTAAGCTTGGTTGCTACAGGCTTGGAAGGAGAATATTATGAAACTCCTTAAAAACAAAAAAACAATAGCAATCCCATTTTACCCAGCCATTTATCATCTAGGTATCTTCCCAGAAAAGCTGAAGTCATCATATTGTTACAGTGATCTGTGTACACACATGTTTATAGTAACACAATTCATACTCACTGAATCTTGGAAGCTGCCTATGTGCCTATCAACAGATGAATGGATGAAGAAAATGTGTTTGCACACAATGGAAAACTACTCTGCTATAAAGAAGGATACACCCAAATCATTTGTAGGAAAATGGGTGTGACTTGAATAGTGTGAAATGGAATGGAGGGGCGGTGCTATAGGAAGAGATGGAAATAACAACTTTTTTCAGATGAATGGTGGAAATCTATTTGCCTCCTCTCAGCTCCCCCTGCCTTCCTGGTGTTTATGCGTATGCAGTGACCAAGTGTAGGACCTCTGACATTTAGAGGGAGTGGGTCATCCTCCTTGGGTAACGTGGTTGCCTGCGTGACTTGCCTTCCCTGCTGCCAGAGCTCCACTGTAGTGTCATTTATTAAAAGTGCACCCTGGGCCCTTCTTTGCCTGGCTGGACCACTCTACAGCCATGCAGGCTGTACCAGGGCTTATGTCAAAGAAGAGCTGACACAGAAAGCATTACAGCTCTGACAGCTTGCAAAGATCTACAGACTAAGAATTTAGGGCAGATAAAAGGGATACTCCCGAATTCAGAAGTGTCAGTGACTTTGTGTGCTTCTGTAGTACCTGGTGTTACTACACAGGACAAAGTAGTCCTCCCTTATCTTTAGTTTCATTTATTTTTTTATTATGAAGTTTACTTGTATAATTTTGATACGCATAATGATTGCATTCATGTTAGGAAATTTGTACCTGTACATGATAGACCTTGGTTCCTCTTTTTTCTCCATTCCCCTCCTACCCCTCAAAACCTTCTTCCCATCCTCATTTACAAACCCTTGTTTCCATTTTATCCTTTTCTCATTTATTTCTTTTCCCTTCCCTCACTCCCCCCTCCTGCCCTAGATCCCCTTCTCTTTTGAACAATTTCTTCCTATTTCACAATATCTATTCTACATTTTCACTCTTATTTACACTTTCAGTTTCTCACATCAGAGAGACAATGTGACGTTTACATCTGTGCATCCTATTTATTTCACTTAAGAGCATAGTCTCAGGTCCATCCATTCAGCTACACACGTCTCAAATGTGTCCTTTCTGATGGCTAAGTAGTACTCCACTGTGTAAAAAATATCTTTTCTATCCATTCATTGGTTGATGGGTATTTGGACTGTTTCCAAACTTTAGCTATTACAAACTGTGTTGCCATAAACATGGGTGCGCATATATCATTGTGGTATGATGCTTTCAGTTCTTTCAGCAAGATACCAAAAGGGGAATAACTGGGTCAAATGGGACTTCTAGTCCTAGTTTTCTGAAGAATTTCCACACTGATTTCCACAGTGGTTGTACCAGTGGTTGTTTCCAGTCACCAACAGTGGAGAAGTGTTCCTTTTTCCCCACAGCCTCATCAGCATTTGTTATGGGTTGATTTCTTGATAATAGCCATTCTTTCTGCAGTGAGATGGCATCTCAGCATTGTTTTAATTTATATCTCTTGAAAAACCAGCAATGCTGAACATTTTTTCATATATTTATTTGCAATTTGTACTTCTTCATCTGAGAAGTGTGTATTCATCTCAGATGCTAATTTTTGGATTGGGTCTTTAAATTTGGGAGGGTCTGATTTTTTCAGTTCTTTATATGTTCTAGCTATTAGTCCTTTGTCTGAGGAACACTGGCTAAGATCTTTTTGTCACTGACTGGATCATCTTTTCACTCTGTGGTGATTTCCTTTGCTGTGCAAAAGCTTTTTAACAAGATGAGATCCCAGTTGTTGACTCTTTGTAGTATTCTGCACGCAATCAGGGTTTTGTTATCTGTAATTTTAATCCCTGTGGTTTCCGTGACCTACAGGGAACAGTGATCTGAAAATATTAAATGAAAAATTCCAGAAATAAAATAATACACAGTGGTACCTTGATCCAGGAACTTAATTTGTTCAACAATTCTGGGGAAGATGGCCACTGTTGTGTCTATCACCTGATGAGGACTTTGCTAACAAAAGCAAGATTTGGCCAAACACTCCTGTTTTAAAACTGAATCTCTGGCAAACAGAAGTGTTTGCAAACGGAGATATTGCTGTATGAGTTTTAAAGCGTGTACTATGCTGCGTAATGTGATAAAATATTGTGCTCCCCTGCTCTGTCTTGCCTGAGTTATGAGTCACCCTTCGTTCACTCTAACCATGCTCTGTATGTTACCTGCCCGTTAGCCGCTTAATAGCCAGCTCCGTTATCAGATCAGCTGCATGGTGTGACAGTGCTTATGTTCAAGTAAACTTTATTTTATTTTATAACGGTTCCAAATCACACCAGGAATGCTGGAAGGTTCATTACGGAATATGATTATAATTGCTCTGTTTTACTCTTAGGTGCTGTGCACCTCTTACTGTGCCTATTCTGTCAGTTAAACTTTATCACAGATACAAATGTACAGGGAAAGGCATGATGTGCAAAGGATGTAGCACTGCCTGTGCTTTCAGGCATTCACTGGGGGCTTTGGAGTGTATGCCCCATTGGTAAGGGGAGACACCTGTACCCATTTTGTGGATTTGCTAGCAGGATATAAGGTAAAGGGGGGACACCTGTACCCATTTTGTGGATTTGCTAGCAGGATATAAGGTAAAGGGGTCACCATAAGAAAAGAAGAACAAAATCAGCCACACCCACCTCTATGCAAAGTGAGTGAGTCACTGGTCATATTTTTGGTCTTTTAAATTCAGTTCCCTGTAGCATAATAAAAATACCAAACTGCTGATATGAAGGGTGCAAGAGGGTGAGGTTAGTGCATATTAGATCAACAAGATTATTCATGAGAGTCTAAGTAATGTGGTACAAAGATTTGACAAAGGCAGACTGACTAAGCTATCGTTTCCATTACTTTGGTGACCTTTAAATCAGGTTGCCTCTCACTGAATTTGTTACATTTTCTTGCACCTATGAAAACTGTGGTTTCAGTGAAGCTCTGAAGTTAAGCCTTTAACTACCTGACTGCATCTAAGGAACAAGATAAAGATGGCAAAGATGATTTGAAGCTGGTGCTTTTGCTTCTTTTGCTACCGGTTTAAGTATAAGAAGGAGATTGTACCATAATGCTGATCTTCGCAGGGGCACATCCATCCATTCCTTCCTCCCCTCATTAGCATCTCAGCCTTCATCCCTTGCTTTTGCTTTTCCTAGGATAGGTTACAAGGACAACCTCATGTGGGAGCTTCTGTATGTTTTCTAGACTTACATGATTGAATTATAAAATCATACAATCTCTGCAACAGCAGGGTGTCTCACACTCAGCACTCTTGACACTTTGGGTTAGACAGTTCTTTGTTTGGGGCTGCTATGCATAAGATATTTAGCTGTATCTCTGGCCTCTACCCAGTAGATGCCACAATCCAAACTATCTCTAGACCTTGCCAAGGGGTCCATCATGTCTGTCCCTCCTGTTTAAGAATCAGTGAAATGATGCCTTCCTTTTACAATTTGCTTTTCTTACAAAAATGAATAATTGTGTATACCTTTTGCATCTTGTTTTTCTAACCCAAAGTGGCTGACAAAATTCCATAAGTCACCTGATACAGTGTTGTTTAGTTATACTTAGCAGCTTACTAAATCTCTGTGAGGTGGATATAGCACTGTCTCGTGTGCTTATTCCACCATTATTGTATCTGTGGTGTGTAGCAATGCCCTGGTCTCTACCCAGTAGATGCCATTAGCAGCTTCCCTTCAGAGAAAACTCCATACGTGGTTTCTTGTTCCTGGTCTCCAAAACACAGGGCTGGAATTAGCCCCATGGTACATATACTTCTATGAATTCCCAGGAATGGAATTGTATCACATGCATTTTAATTTTAAAGAATTTTGCCAGATTGCCCAGTGAAGGCATCTGAAGAAAATTTTAAAAGCTCTAAATTTTGTAAGACTGATACTAACCTGAAAGTTCAATGGATGATGAAAGTGATTATTGAAGTTATTTTTAACATGAAAAGAAATATGAATGTATTTGGGAGCTTGTCCTTTTGAGTCCCTAAGAATAATATCTCTTTGTACAGGAAGCAGTTTGGATGTCCAGTTTAACTATCAGATTTCATGTTAATCAAAGCTTTTGACTGAAGACATCAGTTAAAATGAATGAAGAGTGAAGGAAATTGTACCTGTAGTGTTATTTTTCCTTGTGTAATCAATATAACTGATGTTAAGTACTGCAAGGCCAGAAATAAAAACAGAACAGGGGGACTGGAATAAAGTTATTTTAAGTGATGAAATAATTTAAAATGTCTTATGAATTTCCTCAACATTAGTGTGTACCTGAAGCTCTGGATCAAACTCTACAACTCTTGTCAGTGCAGTGTGAATATTATGTCAATATCAAATGACTACTGAAAATAATTCCGTGCTGGAGACTTTGGATCACTTTAATACGCTACTTTAATCCTCAAATAGCTCAGTTTAACTTGCAAGCAACATGATTTCATTTATTTTTACTATTTTCTCCTCTGTAGAGTGCTCCGTTTGGAAGAAGTTCAACCTGACTTCTGAATTCTGAGATCACACTGCACAGCGGTAAGAAAATTATGATTACTTTGGGGGACCTGCCTGACTCAGCAAGTCTGTCCTTGATAGATGTTGTTTCTGGTGGATATCATGCTGCATGCAAGGCTGTCTTCTACAAGTATGGCCTGCTGGAATTTTCCCTGGATTTGTCATGGACCAGGGAGAAAGACAGAACTAATTTAAAATGAAGCAAAGTGCTTCACTACTTTTTACTAGGTTTATTTTATAAAGAAAAGACAAAGGATGGATATATTTGCTAACTTTGAATTCTGTGATACACTTCCCATCTGCAGTACAAGTAAAGCAATGCTCTCCCACCTTTTGGGAGTAGGGATTGTTAGGGCTTAAGTCAGGGCTGAACTTCTGGGATTTGCTTGAAAGCTCCTTATATTCTAGGAAGGAATTGCTCTGTCAGTTTCGCTCAAGGGATGTTCTTGGACTTTTCTAATTCCTCTTTTCTCTTACATTGTTTCATCCAATAAGTAAGTTTCTTTCAATGTCCCATCCAGTTTTTGCTCACATGTCAACTTGCAATGGAATAATCCCATCTGCTGTATTTTGGTTTGATACCTTCCATGGGATCTCTAAATAGTTCCTATTTACAAGTTATGTCATAAGATTATATTTAGGGAAAGAGATCCTTAAAAACATTATTCCATCAGTAACAGCCTAGCAACTGTTGCTATTTTGATACTACTTTTATATGTTTTTTTAATTTTATGCCTATAATTTGAAATTGTGACTCTAAATAAGTTGATTTTTAATAAATGATACATGCACACAAGGTAAATGAAATAAAGATAATTTACCCCATGACAACTTGTTCCCTTTTCGGACATACCTGATGTTTCTGGTTTTCCGGTTTATTAGGCCTTTTAGAGTACTTATGCTGTTTACAAGCTGTTGCTATGCTAAACAGTCTTTTAATGAACACATCTATGTGTATCCTTTGTCATATATGTCAATATTTGAACTGAAGGACAAGGATATCCCTCAACATTTAAAGCAAAAACCTGATTTTACTGTTTGCTAAACAAGGATCAACAGTCTTTTTGCACAATTATATCAGAACTAAATAAAAACTGATTTTAGAAGGTGTGGGGAGCACTGGACTTAGAAATTGAAACACTGTACAAGTAAGAGTGCTTAGAGATTGCTTAGCCATGGAAGGTGGGTAATTGGAGTGTACACGTGCCTGATAGGTTGGCAGTCAGATGTATGGCAGAGTTACTGATTGGCTGGTTTCAGAAGTGTCAAGTTGTTACTGATAGGCTGACTTCAGAACTGTGGCATTGTAACCAAGTGGCTGGCTTTTAGAAGTGTGGAGTTCTTACTGATTGGCTTGTTTTCAGAAGTGTGTCCCTAACATTTCTACTGTTTGATTTCAGTAGTTGTAAAACAGGTTATAGTGGTAAGTTGTTTATGCTTGAGACTATTGCCAAGGAACAGTTATCATTTTCCTTTTTGAATTTGGGATAGAGGAACTTTAAATTCTGAACTACGTGAGAAATTCATGAGAAACAGAATTGCAGAGTCAAAGAAACATGTGTTTGTTTTTTGTTCACTTCCATAGAGATTTACCAGTTAACACTCCCATCAGTAATGAATAACAGGGCTTATTTATCTACGGTGTAATATGTCAGCAAGTTTTTGACCTTTGTTAACCTGTTAGGTGATATATCTTGAAGTTTTTATAGTTACTTAAAAGAGTAAAGATGAGACTTTCTGTATATGATAAAAAAGCAATACTTTATTTTCCAGAAGTTTCTATTTTCAACTGAAATTTTTACATACTGATTTAAACATAACTAGCACTGTGTATTAAGAGTTGTAATATTTTCCCTAGTATGTGCTTTGTCTTTTGTTTTTTAAATGGTGTTTTGGGTATAAAAACATGGTTTTTTTTTGTTTTGTTTTGGTACCAGGAATTGAACTCATGACCTCACACTAGCCAGGCAGGCACTGTGCCGCAGAGCTACACCTCCAGCCTAAAAACATGTTTTGACACAGTGAGATTAATCCATTACTATATTGTCTCCTGGATTGCATATTATAGTTACATTACTTTTCTCATCTAGAGATTATTTTTCTATGCTTCTTCCTCCAACTTTTGTGGCTTCATTTTCCTTTATGCTTCTGTAATTTATATTGTGGTAAGTATAAAGGAGAAATACAAATGTATAGGTAGCTGCTAATTTGTTCAAACACTATTTCTTTGCTAACACATTATTTTACCAATAATTTGAATTATCATCTTTGATTAAAACTAAACTTTTATTCTGTGTTTATTTCTGACTTTCCCCCCATGAATCATTGGCTAAATCACTGGTCATAATACCATGCATTTTTCTGTTTAATTGGTCCTTTTCCTTACCCTGGTGGGTAAGGAAAAGTTAGTTTCTGCTCTTGTTGGGACACAACACCCGACACCCACAAGTTAAAAGATGAAGGATTTATTTCAGCTCATAGTCTGTAGAGGGTTCAGACCACAGTTAGCCTGTTCTGATGCAGAGTGGCACAGCAGAGGGGCATCAGAGAGGAGAAACAGTCCACAACATGGCAAGTGAAAGGCAGCAAGCAGTGGCAGAAACAGCAGAAGCAGCCATGAAGCAAGCCTCCCTTTCCCTTTTATCCCATTCAGGCTATAAGCCTTTTGGGTGGCGCCACCCACACAGAGCATGCGCCTTCCCATTATCCACACCCAGAGCTGTGCTAATTCCAATCGGAAGATTAATTTAGTACCACACATCCTTGCGGGTTACATCTAGATACAAGCCATAGCACTGCATCTAGTGCTATCTATTTACATTAAGTGAAAATTCTATGATTCACTTAACAACTGTCCTTGTGTCTCATCATTTTTTTTTTTTTTTTTTTTTGGTTTTTCTCTGGTACTGGGAACCGAACTCACGACCTTGCGCTTGCCAGGCAGGCGCTTTGCCTCTGAGCTAAACCCCAGCCCCGTGTCTCATCATTTAAAACTAGGGGAATTTTGCTTACCAATCAGCACACTGTTTCCCAAAACTTTATCTCTGTTTGTTTCTTAAACTACCATTTGGGAGGACTGTTTTTTCAGACTGTCCTTACTTGGCCGCCATTTTCTGCATGCTAGTGGAGTTTCCAGCCTAGCATCTCCTCTGCAATGTCACGAGCCAACACTATCTTATGCAGACCACATTTAGATCTTCAAGTGAATTAAGACTGACAAATGTCCTTTATAAACAAGATATATGTCATGAAATGTAAAAGAAAATCTGTTAGATCTTTTAAATGAACTATGGCACATAAAATTTAAAGAAAAATATCATAGTTCCAAGTGTTTATTAAAATAGTATATCTTATGATTTCATTTTCTATCATACTGGCACTAAAATCAGCTATTTTTGCTGATGATTCAGAAACATTGAGCTATAATGCTGGCTAATTTGTAAATGTGAGTGTATGTATGTGTAAAAGTACTTGGGAATCTGAATGTATTACTCTACGTGCACGTGTGTGTGTGTACATTTTCCCAAGAGCATAACACTAATATTTATGTGCTTCAGAGGACTAGTTTTCTTTCATTGAAACAGAGAGAGACAGAGAGAGAGAGAGAAAGGTGTTACTAGCTATTATAGTCTACAAAACAGAAATGAGTTTCAACTCAGAAACAAATTTCTTTTTTTGTTCTCAGACTTTAATCTTTTTCACTGATTGTGGATGGACGTATTCAGAGCCAAGTAATTGAAGCGAGTTTAGCTATCTGCACTTCTCAGAGGAAACATTCCTCTACAGGCATTAGGTAATTTCTCTAATACATTTTAAGCTGAAATGGATGGTACTTTTATCTGGTATTGTTATGCTGATAAAACTGAGATTATTTATTACTTAAACTCCTAAATCCTCACTGGCTATACCTTCTTAATCTTCTTATACTAGAATAGATAGTATTTCTGGCCAAAGAGGGTAAAGTTACTCACTCAAGTTACTGATGAGAAAAAGAACTATGGGTCAGTACGATGAATGCTATCATTCCAATGAAAAGACTTATGCTGTGTGAGGTCACTATTATGAGTCATAGGGCAGATCAGAAGATTCCAGCAAATATAATTGCATATGGCTAGTCAAAGTACGTCCCACCATAGAACTGTTTTTAAAAAGGGGAGAATAAAGAATGGCTAGATATGGTTTTCTCACTTTGTTTCTGACTCAGGCAAGTGTTATTCTCTCTAAACTCTGAAAACTCCTATGAATATACTGTATTCTCTAAACTCCTCTTTAGTCCAATGAATATGCTTTATTCTCCTTTAAAGGAGCTGATGGTGAACAGTGGAGGGTGTGCAGGTCCATAAAAACACTTGCAGACCCTACATGAGAGTTTTCTAGTCATTGCGTCCATTTTTTAATATAAAAACTTGATTTAAAAGAAACAGCTTTTGGGGCTGGGGATTTAGCTCAGTGGCAAAGCGCCTGCCTGGCAAGCGCAAGGTCGTGAGTTCGGTTCCCGGTACCGGAGAAAAACCAAAAAAAAAAAAAAAAACAAAAAAAGAAACAGCTTTTGTTTGGTACTGGGCATCAAATGCAGGCGCTGTGCCACTGAGGTGCATCCCTAAAACCACTGTTTTTATGTTAACTCTGTCAGGTTTCTGTTGCTATAACAAATATCTGAGATAATCAACTTATAAAGAGGCTCACACTCTTAGAAGTTTCAGTCCACTATCAGTTAGACCCCTGGGTCTGCGTCCATGAGGGCATGAATTCATGCAGACGTGGGTGGTGAATCAGAACCGTTTACCTCATGACAGAAGGGAAGGGAAATGTAGAGGAAGCGGCCAACCTCCCACTATGATCCACTTCTTAAAGGCTCTACCAGCTCCCAGGAGCGCCGTCATGGGGGACAAATCTTTACTACATGGACCTTTGGAGACACTGAAGATCCAAACAATAGGATTTGCCAATATCTCAAACTGAAGTCGCTTCTCAAATATCATGAGTTATGATGCTGGCAGAACTTATCTTGGGGAAGTGAGATGTAATGGCTATTCTGTATGGGAGCATCATTGTTTTTTCTGGGGTGGGGAGGATGGCACAAGTCAAAGGCTATTAGAGTTACCTTAAAATCCATTTCTACGTGGGTGTGGTGGTGCAGGCCTGTGATCCCAGAACTCTAGGAGGCTGAGGCAAGATTTCAAGTTCCAGTCCAGTTTAGGCAATTTATTTTTTATTTTTTTTATTTTTTATTTTTTTTTGGTTTTTCTCTGGTACCAGGAACCGAACTCACGACCTTGCGCTTGCCAGTCAGGCGCTTTTGCCGCTGAGCTAAATCCCCAGCCCCTGAGCTTAGGCAATTTAGTGAGACACTGTCTCAAAGTAAAACAGAGAGAAAAAGGGCTGGGATGTAGCTCATGTGAATGGTCCTGTGTTTAGTCCTCAGTACTGCACAAAACAAAATCCAGAAAAAGAAAGAAAGAAAGAAAGAAAGAAAGCAAACCTCATTGTTCCATGGCACCATAGAGAAGACCCTAGGCTTGCCTGAGATACTCAGGATTCAACTTCCAAGCCTGGAATAAAAGTCAGAGCATATCTAGCAGCTTCCATCTGGAACAAGTTTTACATAGTCTTGCTGTAGCTGTCCTCTTAGGAGCTTTGTAGAATAAACAGTTTCCCCCTAAAGGGTCTAAAATACAGGCATAATTCAGGAAATCAGTCAAATGAATCCTCTACGGCAATGCTTTTTCAAAATATAGTGACCTTCCTAAGAATGCATCATTCTGATCTTCCTCCTCAAAATCTGAGTCATGGTTCTGGGGTGAGATTTGGAGACCACCATTTTAACAGGGACTCAGGCTGATTCTAGTGAATAGTTAAGTTCTATTGCACCTGCTCCTTGGGGTTGACTCTGACCACATGTGATTAATATGGTAACATGACCCAATTACAATAGAAGTGATTCTCTTTCAAGTGATGATTTGAATTTTCCAAGTTCACACATTATAGATTGATACACAGGTTTATTTCCATGCACATAGAAGACATGCAAGCATATAATACGTAGACACTGATGCACAGAGGGGAGTTTATTTGATGGAATAGCTTTAGAAAAAATCAAGTTGCTGTGCATCCTTTTAAAATTTCTAGTTTTTGTAGAGAAATTTGAGGGGGGACATCTGAATGGTCCACTTTAAGACCGGAAAGGGCAAAAGAACAGAAGGGAGGCCAAACAATGATTTCATTATACAAATGAAATGGGAAAACGCAGTGAAATTCCATCCATCCCTGAGGACTGATTCCATTTAGAGGTTAGAAGAGCAGCCCGGAGTGATCTCACACTTATGGGCTCTATAACTGTCACTCCAGAGCAATTGTAGAAAGGTTATGACTAAGGATGAAAGGATCAGCACATCGAGTCTTGAGCTTTAACTACTTTTCCATTTGGCACATAAGAAATAAAATAGATAACGGATAAAGAACAAGGGAATCAAAATAGGTGAGAGCACAGAGTAGCAAAAACCAAATTAAAACAATGGAAAAGCTTCAGCTCTGCTTTGGAGCAGACTGTGAAGTACATTAGGTGTTGTCACAGAACATTTGTGATAAAGAAGATATTGGAAGGGGCTCACTCAGGAAGGTTAGAAATGCAGTAAAGGACGATTCCTTCCATTTTCTCTGTCCACTGCAGTTTCCAGAGATTTTCCACTTTATCACAGCAGGCTCCAGGATTCCCAGATTACTGAGAAAGAAACTGAGTCTCAGGAAGCTGAAGTGAGACTCACAGACCCGCTCCATCGTAGGCGAACGTCAAGGGTATCAAGACAAGGGAACTATCTTTGACGGGAGGGAGGATGCGGTCTGATTGGGCCACACAGAGTAAACAACCTTCCCTAGCTCCTTCTGGTGCCTCCATTGCTCTGTAGCCTTCAGCAAGCCTGTGATGAACGCAGTGGAGAAAACGTGGACTGAGAGATCAACTTAAATTTTAATTATTAAAATTAAATCACAGCCATCAACTAGATGGAATTTCCTGTGAAGGCCAACATTTTTTATAGCTGGGAACTCCCTACTGTGTTGGTTCACTTTATGGGATGGCCACAGAGAGCCAAGAAATCCTTGTTGGATCCACAGTAGGTTGCTAATTACCCAAGCAAAGACTTTTTGAGCGTGAGTGGTCCATTTTAATTGCCTCTTAGTAAGATGCTTTGTCTTTTCTTCCCCCCACCTAGATCCCATCGGCACTTATCCCAGGGCTGCTTGAGTTGTAATAGATTCATAATAGACACATTTATGTATTAATAATAATAAAGATAAATTATGTTTGCAAGTGCCTTTCCTGTACTTTATCTTCATAACAACTCTGAAGGATGTGCAGGGCAAGTATTATTATCTCTGCTTTATTGATGGTGAAAGCAAGGCACGGGAAAGTTAGGAGGTGCTGCAGAGCGTTATGGGTCAGGACTCCGATTCTGTTTATGAGATGACATCCTATTCAGTCCATAACAGACCAGGCTCTGCAAAGCCGTTAAACACAGAGTGCTAGGGCAGGGGAACATGGCCACTTGTGTGAATTCTGTTCCTCCCAGCTGTGAGTTCTTAACCTCTAAGATATAGTTTACTCATTTTTAAAATGGTAAAAGTAGTAGCTATACCCATCTACAAAGTTCTGGCGAAAACCTGTTGAAATAATTCTGGAAGAATTGCTTTAAAATTGCTCTGTTCACCTAGAGTTTTCATGTGAGTTTTAATAGCTCTGTAAGACCAGCAACCATGCAGAATTTGGTGCTTACTTGTGGCTAATGTATTTTTCTGGAGAAAGTGCTGAACGTTCTGTAAGATTTTAAAAGATTTCTACAATGGAAAGAATTATGAGAAACATTAAGCAGAGTACTGATGCTATTCCTCACAAAAATATGGGAAATATAGAAAGATAAGAATAAAATAATAATCATTTAAAAGCAAATCATTTATAAGTATCAACTTTTTGAACAAAAATGTGGGTATTGCTACTGTTTCAATATTAAAGATAATTGACTGAGAGTGAAAAAGTGGCTTTTCTTGTCTCAAGGAATACTGAATTTATTAAAAGACAGACAAACCAGCACTACAGTCTGTACCTTATTAAAGACATATTGGACTCTAATGAATTAATACCTCCAAGGTGCTTCTCTTTTGGCCTAATGCAGTGATTTATTTTTGAAATTTCATAGTAAATGAGTCTTGCATTCTTAGTGTAAATTTGTTTATCACAAGATAGTATTTTTAGAAAAATTTCTACATTAAATTGTCAGTATATTTTTGGAGTTTTAAAATCTGTAAGTGTGAGGGAGCTTGGTCTATAGTTGTATTTTTAAAGGAATTTTCAGTTTTTCAAAATCAACATAAGGATTGGCATAAAACCTTTAAAAGGCTTCTCTCCTTTTTAGCAGGAAATTTTGGATAACTGGGAAATTTTCTTCTTTAGTTATTTCTTTGTTTATTTTTTCACTATCTTTTATATTTTCTGTAAAACTCATTCAAAAAAATTATCACAATAGGATTTTATATTATTAGAAGTTATATCTTTCATCTTGTCTCTTTAATTTATGCTTTCTTTCTTTTTTATTTCATTATGCAAGCTAAACGTCTGATTAATTGTTTTTCTACAAAAAAACCAGTCCTTAGACATACTTTTCTATTATTTATCCATTTTCTAATTCATTAATTGCTGCTGTTACTTTTTCTGACCTTTTTTTTTACTTTTTCTTTGCTCTTATTTTTTCCATTTTCAGTTTTCTCACAGTGATGCCCTGATAAAAGGCCCACAGGCTACACATCTGATTTGTTCTCACTCTCACTAGTTCCTGAGTAATCCTTAGTGAAAAATATGATTTTTAGTACAATCAGTCTTTCAGAGACTCATTAGTGATGTTAGAATTTTGGCCTTTGCTTTTTGTATTTTTTGTAGTCTATGAGAGTATATTGTGCGCTATATAATTACTATTTTCTAATGTGCTTTGTAAATGTAAGAGGAAATATATGCTCTGTTCTCCATAGAACTCCTTTTCTGTAAGCCTAAGAAGTTGTTTTAGTTTTTTGTGTTTTTTTTTCGGTACCGGGAATTGAACTCACGACGTCATGCTTGCCAGACAGGTGCTGTGCCGCTGAGCTAAATCCCCAGCCCCAGTATTTTTTTGTTGTTTGAGATGTTTTTGGTCTGACCCACCCACCTGTGTATATATTTATACACATCGACTGCAAAAGATAGAAAAAGTAGTAATGTGTCCACTATTCCACTGTGCATGCTAATTTATCTTTCTGCTTTTAGTAGTCTGTGGTTACTATATTTTGAAGATTATTGTTTGGAGCATAAAAATCTGTGGTTTCTATGTTTTCTTTCTGTTTTTTATTTATTATCAAAATAGTATAAACTTTTTCAATCCAAGAAATATCTTTTTCTTGTAATTCTCCCTTGTGTGATAGGAATATGGCAACTCCTATTTTCTTTGATTATTTTGGCTATATTTATTCTTACTTTACTGTTAAATCCTTGCCCAATCAATTAATAATACATGAAATTTCCTTTAAGTGTTAGGGCTTTTCAATAATATCAAGTTAAATTTTATAAGTTCTTTATTTGAACTATTGAACCATTTACAATGGTAGTATAGTTAAGGAGTGCAAGGGATGATCAAAATATACAGTGAATGTTTAAATTTTAAAAATGTATCACAGTAAAAGATGCATGGCCATCACTCCCCGTCAAGATACACACCTTCACTTTGAACACACTTATCCCATCATTCTTTCCACTTTCTGAAGCAGTTCTGGAAGTCCATTTTCGTGAGTGTGGTAAGGAGGAGTGATAAAAAATGTGGTGAATTTTTCTGCTGAGTGTTATCTATGGAAAGGGAGTCTCTTAAAAACATGCTGGTGTGTTCTCATCTACCTTATTTCATGGGATCTGTAACTGTGTGATTTCTTGCTTGTCACCAAAGTCAAAATGACCATAAAAGATAGATATTTGGAATCAATTGATGACACTAAGGCAGCCGTGACAGTGCAGCCAAAGACATTCAGGAAAGAAGACTTCCAGAACTGCTTCAAGAAGTAGTAAGAGCAATGGGATGAGTGTATTCAAACACAGAAAGTGGGGCTGGGGATTTAGCTCAGTGGCACAGCACTTGCCTGGCAAATGAGAGGTTGTGAGTTTGATTCCTGGTACTGGGAAAAACAAAAACAAAAACAAAAACAAACAGAGAAAGTATTGGGCAGGGGGTTAATGGCAATGTGTCTTTTACTTTGGTACATTATTGAAGATTTAAAGATTCAATCATATCCATAATTATTATTATTCCTGATATAACTGTACCCACTTTGTGTTGTTCTATGCTTATTTTTTTTAAAAAGACATTGCTGTTTCCTAGTGATTTTTTCTCAGTGTGAACTGTATTTATTTTGATTTTCTCCTCAAGTGATTTTGGTTTTAGTTTTACCAATGATTGGAAGAGGGGAGGCAGAGGAGGGGATGAGGAGGAAGAAGATGAAGATGTGTTAGGTACATGTCCCAATTCCCAGCTATAAAAGTCACCATTAGGTACTATAAATATGTACTAATATAAAAATTTAAAAAGAAAAAATGTTATTAAAGTACTCATATTAGTGTCTATAAAACTTTCAACATAAAGAGTAAAGCACTAACTGCCAATTAGCTTCTATGCAAATTGAAGACATTGGTGGCTTTCTCATATTGTATCCAGACCCCCTTCCAAGTTTTTGTTGGTATCACCAGTCATTTTAGAGTGGGAATATTATAGGCAGCTAAGTGAGTTAAAAATAAATACACAGTCAGAGAGAGACTGGGCTCTCAAGTAAGTTAACACAAAAATAAAATCATTAGAATTGTGGCCTGAAGAAGGCAAGGCCTCAAGATAAAGATCCAGTGGCCATGCCTATGTGTCTCCTTAAGGGATAAATAATAGGGAGATTATACTGTAATTAGCATCATCTGGTCCAGTAGGTCCAGATGGGCATCCGTCACTCAGGTGGGTGACAAGGGCATCTGGGCCCATCCCTTCCCATGTACCATCCCTTCCCATGTACCATCCCTTTCCATGTACCCTTGCTATGTGACTCTTTTCCTATAGGAGCAATATTAGCTAAGCAGCTATACTTGTAATCCTATGGGCTGATGGCAGTGTGACCCAAGCTGTACTTACATTGTGACTTTGCTGCATAAATTATCTCTGACAAAGGGTCTTGGTGGCCACCCACTTTGGGGACCCCTCCTGTCTCTCAGGAGCCATCTCTCAGTAAACCTTTCCTGCTCTTAACCCCCATTATCTCTTGTAATTCATTCTTTGATTTTGGGAGACAGGAACTTGGCACATCTGACATCCTGCAGGTTGGGAGTTATATTTCTCCTATATCAGGACTATTAACTTTAATATGTTTTAACATACTATGTTATAATGTCCTTCTGTCAGTAAGTTGAAGTCTATCCTAAAAATATAGACCTTAAGGATGGTTGTATGCTTTCTGAAGGCATGTTTCAGGTACTTACATATATAAAGGACAACTTTTTGGGCAACAAGATTCTTAGATAACATCTTTTGCCTTCAAAACTTGATGAGTGTGTTTTTTAAATGATGGCCTTTGATGATACAGGAGAGAAATACTCTATAAACATGCAGGAATTATATTTTTACATACATATTCTGAATATGAATTGAATGATTTATCTATCTTGAAATTAAAAGAAGTAAAAGAACTGGACTTTTCCTTTGAATTTGCCCGAACTAAACATGTGCATCCCAATCAGCCAGCTCAGGCTGTTTTGCTGGTCCATCTGCTCTGTGAAAGTAGTGGGGAGTCCCCACTTTTTGAAGCCGTCATTTCAAGAGACTTCATGATGGCAGAATATGATGGTGAGAGGACACTGCCCTGAGAACCAGGAGACCAGGTTCTGACTTGGCTTTGTCAGTAAATGTGATGTGAGCACCTGAGTGCTGGGTGCTTATCCATTAACTGGGATGTTGGAGAAGCTGTCCTTACCTTTGGAACTCCAGAATGGATGAAGACTTCCAACACAAAGAGGTAACCCACTTGCTGTATTAGCATTACAATTAGTTTTTAATTGAGCTATCATTGTTTTAAGTTTTAAAAAAGTTCAAAGCGGAAAAGTTCTATAACTGAATAGAGAATCTGCAGAAGACAGAGTAGAATAACTCCCCTCCCAATGTCTGTCTCCTAATCCCCAGAAACTGTGAATACATTATTACTATATATTGCAAAGGAGAATGAAGGTTGCAGATGGAATCAAGTTTTCAAATGAACTGACTTTAAGATAAGGAGATTATCCTGGATTACCTTGATACATCCACTGTGATCACAAGTGTTCTTAAAAGTGGAGAGGCAGGCGTGAGAGGTCTGAGTGAAGTGATGTCAGGAACACCCAGTGCATCATCACAGGCTGTGAAGACGGAGGAAATGGTCACAGTCCAAGGAAGGTGGACAGACTGTGTAGAAAATCAGACACAAGCAAACAGATTTTCCCCAGAGCCTCCGGAAACACATGCACTGTCTCCTGTCCTAGAAGGACCCATTTCAAATGCATTTGTGGTGCTATAAGCCATTAGGCTGTGGTGATTTGGGACAGTAGTGAAGGAAACTAATACATGAGTTATCTTCTTCATGGAAGAAAATCTCCATGTTGTGATAAATCTGTGCTTCGCTCCAGTCTTTACCCATTGAACTGTTTATCTAACTGTGCATCTATGTACTTAACAACATTATTTGTAATAAACTGGCAAAAATAAATAAAATGTTTCTTTATTTATGAGCTGTCTTGGTTACTTTTTTTTTTTTCTGCTGAGACAAAATACCCAATGCCAAAAATTAAGGAAGGAAAGGTTTATTCAGCTTAAAGTTTGTGGAGGTTTTAGTCTATAATCAGCTGGCTTCAAGACAGGGTGGCAGGGCACATGGGCAACACTTTAAGGTGACACAAGACAGCAAAAGCAGAGTACAAGGGGAAGGGGGACAAGCCTCTTTTCTCTCCTTATATTGTATATCAGCTATCCGCCAATCCCTACACCATTCCCATGCCCTCCTCTTGCACACGCTCAGGATGAATACAAAGTAAGGAGCCTGGCTGTCTGCTGAGTCACATAGTTAACCTTTTAAACTTCTCAAGTTGACACAATGAACAATGTCCTACAGCAGGAAGGGCATGCCCTTTATACCCCAGGATGTAGAACTGCTGAGTTACTTAGTTAAGTTTTTAGACTCCTCAAGTTGACACAGTGTATCAACCATAACAATCCACCCCTTGTCAACTTGGCAACCAGACACACTTTTTAAACCAGTTTTTAGATATAAAGACATTATTTTTATCATTTTACAACTTGAACATTATAACACAGGTTTAACAATACTTAAGAGCCAGTATTGTCTATCAACATATTACATTAGAACCATAACATTTTGCCCTCAAAGACTCATGCACATCCCTTTATACAAAAGACATTTAGTCTATCTGTAAGAGTTGTCAAAGTCCTAACAGTTCAGCATTGCTAAAAAGTCCAAGTAAAGTCTCCTCCAAGATGCAAGGCAAACTCTTAGTTGCAAGCCCCTGTGTAAATGAGAAGGGAAACACTTTTAACATTTAATGGCACAAAATAAGCATTTTTATTTTAAAAGTTACAAATAGAATACAAGGGAATGGGACCAAAGCAAGTCTAAAATCTAGCAGGGCAAACATGAACTCCTATAGTTCCATGTCCAGCATCTGAAACAATCTGTGGCACATTGTGAGCTCTAAAGGGCTTGTGTGACTCCACCCCTATGGCACTTTTGGTGGCTGTAGCTTTCATGGCTTTTGCGGGGGGGTACTGTTTTGCTGCCACTTTGCAGCTTTTTAAAAACAATTTATATTTTTGGCTTTTAAATCTTTTGGTGTTTCTAATGCACCTTTTGCTTTATACTCACAGCTTTATATATTGTCTTCTCAGGGGCACACTGTCTGGCTTCTCAGGCCTTTTGAAATCTAGGTGGTAGCCTTTTTAACCTCAGAACTCTTGCATTTTGTATGCATCTAAAACCAGTGCTATGTGGATGATGCAAGGTCTGCCGCCAGCTGGAGGAGTAGCCAGGCTTTTTTTTTTTTCTGTAGGATCGAGTGCTTGGATTGCTGAGCACTCTGAACCTGATTTTGAGGAACCAATTTTTTGTGGTGCCACCATTTTGGAACATGGCACTCTGTGACTTTTTTTTTTTTTTTTTTTTGAGCAAAGTCTTTTACTTTTGCAGGTTTGAGGCCGCAAAGGGTGGATATCTGTTGCTTTTAGTTATGCCCTCAGGCCATCTTTTTTTTTTTTTTTCAGCAATCAAGATCTCTTTAGCTCTATCTTTGAAGTCTACAGCTTTACTGGAGGTTTTTTTTTTTTTTTTTTTTTTTTTGGCCCAAATCACAATGTATTAAATTATTCTGTTAGGCTCTTTATTTTTTATTTTTAACATAAATCTGGCTAAAAGCTCCCAACAATAGCCATACCACCACCTCAACATTTGACTGCCTTGATTTTTTTTTTGCCAGATTAATTAGTCTACTGCTCTTAATTTCAGTCTTAGACAAAGTCTTTGGACACAAGTAAATTGCAGATAAACTTTTTGCCAAGCCATAACATGTATTGTCTGGATTCTAACATCCAATGTAGTCTTTTTTTTTTTTTTTTTTTAGCAGAAACCTCTCAAACCCTATCTTTTATGGCAGGATTTTTATCAGCCTTTTGGTCTTTTGAGCTCTGACCATAATCTCTCATGCAGAGCATCTGAAGGCGTTCTAGTGATTTTTTTAAATGGTAAAATCCCTGAACCTTTTAAAACACTTTTTACAAGCCATTGTTAAAGGCTTTTGATTCACAAGGTCAAGTATAGTCACAGCAACAACCCCACTCCTGGTACCAAATTCTGTCTTGGTTACTTTTTTGTTGTTGTTGCTGAGACAAAATACCCAATGCCCAAAATTTTTTAAAAAGCTTTATTTAGCTTACAGTGTGCAGAGGTTTTAGTCTATAATCAGCTGAGTTACTTAGTTAAGCTTTTCGACACCTCAAGTTGACACAATATATCAACCACAACGCAAGCCATATTAGCAAATTTTCTAGCCCAGGGAAAAGGATCATGGGATCTGCTGCTTTATAGCCAGTGGGGCAGAAACACATCCTGGGGCTGGTGATTTGCATCAGAAGTAGGGGAAGCATTGCAGGTTGAGCTCTCAGCCTGTGAGTCTGACTGAATCACCAGATAAATAGTTGAATGATTGACATCAAGCTAATGTTCCCTGGAAAATTGCTTGATGTGTGAGGAAACCCCACACATTTAAGGTAAGAAGCATTGTGTTAGAATACAGAAAAACTCTGTGTTCTCAGAATAGTATAAACATAGCGTGTTTACTTAGCCAGAAGGAAAAATAATAATGTTATTTAAAATTGCTCAAGATTGATCATGACTCTTTGGGAGGAAACAGATGCCAGAAGATCTTAAAGGATTCTGTTTTTAGAATTATTTTCATTGGTGCACTGTAGACAACAAAGCCTTGGAATGGCTTCTGTGTTCCCAGACAGGTATCTGGAAGCTTTACAACTAGACAATGGGCACCTTACTCATCTAAGTGCCAAAAGGAATACAGACAGGGAACAATAAGGCAGACCCCAATCTTCATGTCATTGTAATTTCAATAGATATTACTTGATACAGTTAACATCAATTCTCTGGTTCTCAGGAACTGAGGAAGAAGTTTCAAGAAACAGGGACAAGTTAAAGTTAGGGAGGTGACATCCAGTTCTGCTGGTATCCAGATATACTGACCATCTTTATGTCCTATCTGTTAAATAGCATTAAAAAGTCAATGAGCCCCAATGCCTCATTCATTATAAATATTTACATAAACCTGTAATATGGCTGTAAACAGGTAGAGTACAATACATACGTAGATGGTAAAGGATTGACGTCAGTTGATAATGACAACAATGTCTACAATGATGATGAAAGCTAGAATTTTCCAGGCTAGTGTTCTGTGTCAGGTTCACTAGATCCTTGAATCCTCCCCCCACCAAATAGTAAGAACAGTAATAGTTGTTCCACTATACAGACAAGGAAACCAAGGTTCCAGAGCTTGGGTCTTTATTCAGTCACATGTCTAGATTCTGGTTTTAAACCATGGTCATTAGGAATCTTAAATCAATATGTTCAGTCTCTCCAATTTGTTTCCCTCATCTTTGGTGTTCTTATTAGGAAAATGAACAACTCAGGGGAGAGGGCATGAGATACTAGGTTCCTACTACAGAAGTCATTCCATAAATAAAAGAATACTCAAAAGCAAACCGGGAAAACGCATGATTTCCTGAAGGAAGAAGGTACTGAATTACAGGGGACAGTGAGTCTGAATTAAGGGAAAAGGTAGGGTTGTTGGGAGTAGGTGAAGGGTGAAGAGAGGAGGACAAGTGGCCCTGATGTATGACACCAGGCAGTGGAGTGCCTCCTGGTCACCTGCATACCTGGTCTTCAGATTGATGTTATTTACTTGAATGTGAAAAAATTCAGAATGCCCCTGAAGATTTTATGATGGCCATACTACATATAGTGAATTATAGGAAAAAGTTTATAGAGACTTGATACATTCTTATGTGCCTATAATAGGAAATGGAGAATGATCACACACTTTCATTTTATGGCAGTAATAACCAGAGGTTCCAAAAGATGAACATTATGGAGGATCAAGACTACTTTCATAGTTTCAAAGGATATTAAATTTTCTATTTATAAATTTAAATGAAATGGTGAAGTCTGTGTTCTTTATTCACAGAAAGACGTTTTCATCATAAAGGCCCCCAAAAGGAAAATATTAGGTTTACAGGCATACAATTCTCTTTTTCAATCTTCCTTCATGTTTTAATAGCATACCTTCTTTAGTGCTAAATATTTCCTTGTTTCTCAGATCTGATATAATCTTAAATGGGACCATAAAATTATTGAATTGGGAACACTGTAAGTATCTGTTGCATTTTTAAATAAAATAATAAGGTTGAGTTCAACCAACTCTGACTTTAAGTAGACACCTAAATTAGGTTGATTAAGTCAAGAAATTTCCCATCTGTAGCTCTTATATTTTAGAACATAACTCTCCATATAGTGATCTGAAGGGGCATGATACTGATTCCTTGGAATAAAATCTCCCATTATTTATTAGGTCTATATTCTGAGGATTTGCAGACCTATTTGATATTTTTATGTTCACAAATACTGGAACCATACCTAAATCATGAAGACCTTAGTTTAAGGTAAATAGGAAAGTACCTCTTTTTAAAAAAATTTTTTGTGCTTTTTCATTATAAATACATAGAAGAAAATGAGAGAAAGATACTGTATTTTTGATAAAATCAATAACTTGGTAAATCTTATTAGGTTTTAAAGAAGATTGCTATATTTGCTATATATTTGCTAAGATTGCTATATTCTATATTTTTATAGAAGATTTAAGTATTTGCACAAGACTCAATTTTATTTGTAGCATGCATGCTTAGTATAACAATGAAGTATATTATCATTTGTATAGAAGACAAAGTACTGTATCAGTCAGCTTTACAATTGCTGGAAAATTCCTGACACCCACAATTTAAAGGGGGAGGGGCTTATTTGGTTCATGGTTTCAGGGAGCTCAGTCCATGGTAGGTTGACTCAACACAGAAGTAGCATGTCCAAAAGACCTAGTGGAAGAAAGCTTCTCAATGCCTGGCAGCCAGAAAGTAGACAGAGCTGAAAGAGTCAGAGGGATGTTCCCTACAAAGACATGACATGGTGACATGCCTCCTCCCATTAGGACCCATCTCCTACTAGCACATTCAGTTATGAACCAACCAATAAACTGATCTGCAGATAAGCATAACAGCTCCATGATCCAATCACCTCTGGAAACCGCACCCTCTGAACATGCAAGGCTTTAGGTGGACATTTTAGATCTAAATCATAACAGTATTGCTTTAATATAACAGATTCCACTAGAAAACGTTTTTATCTTTAGTAACTATGCCATAACCTGGACCCTTATCCCATGATAGGAAAGACATCTATTTTGAGTGGGTAGGAACTTTAGTCATTCCCATTATTACAGTGGTCATATCTTTTCTCTGTTTCCTTGGAATAATTATTCTCTAGGTAGTCAAGTAAGGGAATGTCTTGGTTACATTTCTCTCATTGCTGAGACAAAATACCCAACACCCAAAATGAAGGAAGGAAAGGTTTATTTAGCTTACAGTTTGTGGAGGTTTCAGTCCATACTTGGCTGGCTCCAAGGCAGAAGATAGCAAAGCAACAAGAGCAAATGGGGGAATGGCAGCCGAACAGCAAACAGCCAGAGCAAAAGGGAGGAATGGCTGCAAGCAGCCTCTTTCCCTGCCTTACATTGTAAACAGGCTACCCCCACCTAAGGGGTGTGCAGCTCTCACATAATCTCCATGCCCTCCTCTTCCATAGGCTCAGGATGTATACAAAGTAAGCACCCTGCCTTCCTGCTGAGTCACTTAGCCAAACCTCCAGACTCCCCAAGTTGACACAATGTATCAACCATAACAGGGAAAGACAAAATTTTTTTTCTTTCCTGCAAGTAAGCCCCTCAATTGAAAAGTATTTAAGGTTGCATAAATGTGTGTGTGTGCACACACGAGTGTGCGAGTGTGTGTTTGTCTTTTTGAGACAGGGTCTCGCTTTGCAGTTCAGGCTGGCCTCAAATTCACTTTGTAGCTCAGGCTGGCCTCAAACTCACAGAGATCCTCCTAAATCAGCTTCCCAAGTGCTGAGATTACAGGCATGCACCACTATGCCTGGCATATTTGAGGTATTATTAAAGAGAATTTAGTCTGATGTACAGTGTGCATTTGAAGTTCTACATAGGAAAATAATTATGTAAAAACTTGGACTTCTTTAAATGATAAATGAATGGCTGTTGCTATGGATTGAATTATACCCCCACAAAAGATGTTAAAAGTCCTAGCCTCAGTGCCTGTGAGTGGGACCATATTTAGAAATAGGGTCCATGAAGTTGAGCAAGTTGAGAAGAGATCGTCAGGATGGTTTCTAACCCAGTGTGACTAATGTCCTAGGGAAAGGGGAAATTTCAACATAGAGAAACAAATAGGAGATGATGTGAAGATACAGAAAGAATGCTGTCTACCAGTCAAAGAATGCCTGAGGCTACCAGAAAACAGGAGACGACGTGGCATCGATTCTTCCTCAGAACCCTCAGAGCAAACAAGTCCCATAGATGTCTCCATCTGGAATTTCTAAGCTCCAGAACTGTGAGAAAGCACATCTCTGTTGTGAAAGCCACCCAGTCTTTAGTACTTTTTGACAGCCCTAGAAAACTAATACTGCTGCTTAATTCCCAGTCCAATGACTTGAGTGACTGTGGTAGTTACTGGTATGTTTCCAAGCTAAGCCACTGAGCCATTTGGCTAAACAATCACTGGGGGGAGAAGCAGTAGGCTGTACTGCAGAGTTGCTCTGCAAATAGTAAAAACTCATAAGTTTAATTCTTGTACAAGTGAATATTCACATGGCGCATTGGGTGAAGGCAGATAGCGGTTGGTTAACCGAGGTTTGGTTTCCTGCTTTTCATGCCTCCTGACACTTGATCCCATTATGGCCCACAGTTTTCCCTGTATACATCTTGAAACTGAGCAACAAACCCCCCACGGACACATGATATAATCTTGACCTTATTACCTATCACATTCCCAAGGTATTTTGTATGAAACCTTGTGAAAATTTTTACTTTGTGGTCTGCTTAACAGCAGAACAGTATGTTATGTTTAATTTTATTCTGTCTTGGTGAGTTTCTCTTTCAAAATAATTTCATGGAAGCTTATACTTTGTTGTAAGCTGACGTATTCCAACCAGCGTCTTGAAAAGAGAGTTTCCTAGCCTTGAGTTTTACAGTTCATGTGTACTTACAGGGAATTGTGAGGACATCCTCTGGCTTCTCTGGTGGTTGCTGAAGACCTGGATGTCTTCCATGGGTGTGGTGAAGTTAAAAAGAAGTGGAAAGAAGGAAAGAAAGAAGGAAAGAAGGAAGGAAGAGAGGGAGGGAGGAGGGAAGAGGGAGGGAGAAAGAGTGGATGGAAAGAACAGATGGAAGGAAAGAAGAAAGAAAAATAAAAAGAGAGGGCTGGAGAAAGAAGAGAAGTTTGAAAGGGGGAAAATGAGCAAGGAGAAAAAAGAAAAAAAATATGGCAACAGTGAAATTTCAGAAGCTACTCCGCAGGTTTTTTGTACGTGTCTGCAGTAGCATGATATCTGTCTGAGACCACACTAAACCCATTCTCTTTACAGTGAGACTAAGATTATACACCACTGTGGACATTTCAGTTTTAAAAGCGCGATGAGACCTGATAGCGATACCACATTAAACACATCTCCTATTGATTCCTTCTAACCTTGCAAAACGAGCTGCGTGCGTTAAGTACCTTTTACTCCAGCACAGCTGATGGGACCACAGATGTTAACTGCAGGGCAGGATTTCCTCGGAGGTCAGCAGACAGGGCAAGTGGGAGGTGACCGAGAAGTAGCTTCGGGCCAAGGGGACTATTTACCCTTGTCGTCCTCAAATGCAGCTTGAGGACAAAGGTCTGGACAAATCTATGTCAAGGGAAATTAAATCAAGCTTTCCTACCTCGCTATCCACAATGTCACCAGCCGTACAAATGTGTGGCTCTGTTATGGTGAGGATCTGTCTTAACACAGGATGAAAGGCATCGGCTGGAGCTCTCTTTTTGAAAGTCTGTGTTCTGTGATGTATGGTTTTGCTTCAGAAATAAAAATGATTAAGAATATCACTGTTACATCTTCTTCTCATCTGCAATGTCTGCTTTAACACCTTTGTCCTTATGACCCAGTACTCCCCATGTGGCACATGATGGACATAGAATAGATAGGGCCAGAGACGCTGGTGTGTCTGTGAATGGCCTGAATGACGACCTCTGCTTCTGTGGTCAAGGGAGCGTTGCCTGCATCTGAAGCGGGGAGGGCCACATGTTCCTGGAAGCAGCTCCTGCTGTCGGTCACTGGGACGTAAAACCCCATTTACTACCTACAAACTTCTGGCAGGCGAGGAGACTCTATCTTTTCTTCTGGAAAATGGCATGTCTATAGCTGGGATACAAGGTTGCAGCTGAAATGTGTAGCATGTAGTATGTCCTCACTAAAACATGGCTTTTGTCCTTTTTTGCCATTGTCATTATTACTGTCAATATTAAAATAATTTAAATTCTTACCTGCTAGCTTAGGTGGCTTCTCCAAGCATGGAGAATAATTGAGTTGCAGCAGGGGGCAGGACTCACCTTAGCACAGAAGGAGCCTCTGAATCATTTTGTGTGATTTGAAGGGTGCTGAGAAGTTTATCAGATACCTCCGGCCCATGCTGGTTTCTCTTGGTGTCTGGAATCCCTCCCACCATTCATTTAGTTTGGTGCAGGAGATAACTGGTGTCTGGGAGCATGTGTGGTCAACACCACCAGTTTATAAAATATAAGACAACAGGGTATGTCTGTCTTGGGCACAGTGGTACTAGTTTATTCACTGGCTGAAGGTATGAATGAATGAATGTATGAATGAATGAATGAATGAATGAATGAATGAAGCCTAAGGCTATCCTTGTCACCCCTTTCTCCCCAGTCTGCTTGGTTGAAGGCTTTGTACAGAAAGGGATTTGCAACTGCAGGCTGCATTTACTTAAGTTGAAAGCAGAATTCAAAAAGAACTTGGGTCATGAAAAGGAGTCAGACAGAATGGGAATAAATCAGAGATGTCTAGGGCAGAGGGGCCTCTTACATATACATTTTGAGACAAGTGATCAAGCTGACCAGAAGGGAAATGGGAATAAAGACTGAAATAGGAGAGAAGGAAGAAGGGGTGGAGGAGGTGACTCAGGGCAGGGCAAAAGGTATAAGTAGTACAGAATCTAAAAGATGAAAGTGGGGGCTGGGGATTTAGCTCAGCGGCAAAAGCACTTGCCTGGCAAGTGCAAGGTCATGAGTTCGGTTCCCGGTACCGGAGAAAAACCAAAAAAAAAAAAAAAAGATGAAAGTGATTTGAACGTGGGCCATGGTTGAGATGGGCAGCAGCTGTGATGTACGTGTGTGTGTATGTGTATCGGAGTGTGATATACGCATGCAGTGCTTGTGTGCAATGTGTATATGAACACCTGTGTGCCTACGGGGTGGATGCGTGCTGTGCGGGTACAGATGCGTGGTGTAGGTGGTGACTCACATTGTGAATATATCTTTTCATGTGAGTGTGGGGTGTGGGCCTATGCTGTTTGTGCATGATGCTGGTGTGTGTTACCTATAGGTGGTTCAGTGTCCCATGTTTTTCTGGAGTAGCCACATGTGGGTGTGTTTGTATGTGTGAAAGGTATGCTTGAGATGCATGCATGTGGCTGGAGGTACATCCTAGGTGCACGTGTGCCAGGTATAGATGTGGCAGAGCATCCTGGTTGGTGCAGGTATGAATTTGAAACAATATGCACTGACTCCATGGGCAGGTAGTGGTCCTGCACCAGCGGCATCAGCATCACCTGAGGATTTGTCAGAAATGCAAAGTCTTGGGACGTGTCCCAGGCCCATTCAATGAGACATCCTGCAGTAGGAAGCATTGCAGGCCTTCCAGAAAACTCTGATAGCTGCTTGAGTGTGAGCACCATTGCCACTTGATCCCATCCATCAGGCTTTGAATTCTTGTACCGTTATAGCTGCTGTAGTTCTCCTCTTTCTTCCTAAATGTGAGATATTGGCTGTTCTTCCCAAACTGATGGAAGAAAGGTGGGAAGTGGGGAGGATGGGAATTGGATGTTCTCTGCTTGTGGCATCCTAGTTGACTTTATCATCTTTCCTTTAAATAGTACTTCTACCACTCTTGAATTGTAAACTCTAAGGATTTAATTGGACATAGTGGGAGATAGCTCCAGATAGCTTTTGGATTCTGATGCTAAGTGGTATATGTGCCTATGGGAATTTTATGCCATAATTATTTTGGAGAATTTAAGGTCAGTTGTGATGCGGGGAATGTGCTCCCCTTTTAGGCTGCTATGAATATATCTGCATGTAAGTTGTAGTGTTATGAGCACATTCACAACAAGGCAGAATTGCTAGAGGGTTCTGAGCCTCCCTCTACTTTTGCATTCTGCCATGAAACACCATCTCTATTTTCCATATCTTTGTTCTTCTCAATCAACAAGTGCCCTCGTTATTTTTCTCTCCTTGCTGAGACAAAATACCTGACACCCAGAATTAAGGAAGGAAAGGTTTATTTAGCCTCCACAGTTTGTAGAGGTTTCAGTCCATAATCAGCTGGCTCCTCAGAATGCTGGTATGATGCAGGGGCAACACCTCAAGGCAGCAGAAGATAACAAAGCAACAAGAGCAGAAAAGGTGGGGGCAAGCCATTATAAGCAGGCTACCCTCCCCCAGGGCGGGTGCAGCACTCACCCGTCTCTATGTCCTCCTTTTGCACAGGATGACTATGTTTACAAAGTGAGGACCCTGGAAAGCTGCTGAGTTGCTTAAACTTCTAAACTTCTCAAGTAGACACAATGTGTCAACAATTACAAGGAAAGTAAAAATAGCATCCTTTTCCAACCCTGGAATGAATCAATCAAAATAATATGTGCAAAGTTCATAGAACACCCACCACAGCTCTGCGCTCTAGAAAACAAGTTAACTGATATTCAATGAAAATACTTAAATTGATTTTTTTAGTACTAGGGATTGAATCCCGGGCCTTCATGCTGAGCGACAGTCCTAGGCCTTTTATTTTGAGATAGGATCTTGCTAAGTCACCAAATTGTCCGGGCTGGGCTCCAACTTGCTGTCCTCCTGTTTCAGCCTCCCAGAGTGGTGAGATCGCAGGCATGCACCACCACTCCCAACTGAAAGTACTTAAAATTTATCACAGAGGACTGATTTCACACTTTTACCAAGCCAACTGTAGTGACATAAAAATAAAAATGAGTGTGCATGAGTGCAGAGTGGCTGTGGCTGGCAATTTTGCTCCTAGCTCCTGGGGTGGGTGTGTGGCTGCCCCACCGAATGGGGCCAAGAGGTAGTTTGGGGAGTTTTCTCTCCAGGGAGCACTGTCCCTTTGCTAGTGAGAGACAGTGATTAGAATCCAACAGTCCTGTTGGAGGACTTCTCAAACCCTAATGCCTTTATGGTCCTTCCCACTGAATTTCTGCCCTAATTCCTATCCTCCTGCTGCCTCACTGCTCAATGGTTTCTGTAAATGTCTTTAATTGGCCTTATACAGAAAATGTCAGTGAAATGTATCCCTGTCCATACAATGGAAAAGTATTCAGCCTTGAAAAGGAATGAAATTCTGTCACAAGCTGCCGCATAGATAAAGCTTGGAAACACTGTTCGAGTGGAATAAGCCCATCACTGAAACATAAATGCTGTTTGGATTATTCCACTTATTTCAGAGACTTAGAAGAGTCAGGTTCGTAGACACTAAACAGAATGGTGCTTTCCAGGGCATAGGGGAGAGCGAAGAGTGGGGAGTTTATGTTGAATGGGTACAGAGTTCTACTTGAGGCTGATAAAGTTCTGGAGATGGGTAGTGATTGTGATGGTTGTATAGTGTGAACGTACTGGATATATGGAACTGGGCATGATGGTACATGCATGTAATCCCAGCTACTTGGGAGGCTGAGACAGGAAGAGTGCAAGTCAAAGTCCACTCTGAGATCCTGTCTCAAAATAAAAGTAAAAAGAGCAGGGAAGCAGCCCTCATCACACTGTTAATTTGCCACAATAAAATGCATCGAATTGAAAAGTTGAATTCTTCCTATATTTCAAGGCCTTATAATTGGTAAATCCTTGACTTGATGTTAGAGTACAAATTCATCTATGTTACCATGTTGATCCAAAATAAATGAGAGACAGTAATTCTTCCTGTGAGTGGTTTTGAAATTTGCCAAACTTGAATAACGAAGGTTGCAAGACAAGGTCAGAAGATCTAATCTATTCGTAATGGTTCCTTGGTATTTTGGTTTTGCTGTAGATTCTTTTTTTCTTCCCCAGTACTGGGGATTGAGTTCAAAGCCTTCCACACTGAGCTGCAGCCCTATATTTTAAAAAAATAGATATTTCTATTTTGAGACAGGCTTTCCCTAAGTTGCTGAGTCGCTTAGGCTGAACTTGAGCTCATGCTCTTCCTGTCTCAGCTTCTCAGAGTGCTGGGATTATAGTTGTACATGGAGACTGTCTTTTAATACCAAGGGTAGGTGAAGTGTCCATTCAAGAGAATTTATTCTGGAAGAATCTAGCTACTATAGCTGAAAGAGACAAGAGAAAAGTGAGTGAATCTGGAGAGTGCGTTTATTGAGATCCTCCCACAGACTTTGCCTGACTCTGGAGAAATATCCCATGACCAAAATGGTCAGCCACGCCTAGCTTCATCGTAGAACTTCCGGGAAAGATGAACTTTGAATCTAAAGTATGGCACATGAAGAAACCATGTGAAGAGTAAGAAATGCCATTTAAAAAAAAGGAGAAAGGGAGATAAGATGTCAGGGAGACAAGCAGCAGAACTACTTTACTTAATCTAATGGACTGGGCCAACTTTTCAGAGGAAGAGATGGCTAAACCAATATTTTTAGATGTAGGAGCTACCTAGGGATAGGGTGGGGTGGGCGAAAGAGAACTGAGTCCTGGGCAAAAGAAACAGTGAGCACAAATGTCCTAAGGTGCGTTGACATCATGTTGTGAAGGGACTCAGGGAGCCCAGGGAAGCTATAGTGGAGGTGGGAGGATAGTCTATTGGATAGGCAGAGAGGAGGTCACATACAGCATGGCGGCCGTGGTAAGGACATAGACTTTGTCCTGAGCAGAAAAAGTAGATATTGAAATGCTTTAGGAACAATTAGTTAAGCACAATTATTTTGTAGTGAGTTACTAGAAGTGCAAAGCCCTTGAGTGAACACTTCGGAACACAGAAACACAGATGGTTACTAAGGAAACCAGGGGAGAACCTGTCCTGCTTTGTACCCAATTCTGGCTTCTTTTGACCATGTATCATTGCTTTTAATACACTAGGGGAAATGAGAGTGGGCTTTGGAATCCCGAAGACCCAAGGTAATATTGTGGCTCTATTTCCACCAGATATATGAAGTTGGGAAATTTGTTTCATTGTCTCAGTCTCACTGGGTTCATTTGTAAAATGGGAAAACTAAGCTCATTTCACAGGGGTATTAAGAAAATTAAATTATCACATACAAATCCCAAACACAGCGCTTACTTCACTATTAACAAAAGTTAAGTGGCAGTTTCCCTTTTGAACACCTTTTTTTCTTGGTCAGCTATTTGATAACAAATGAACTTCCAACTTTAGGGGATAGATTGATGGGATTATTATTATGGTTTCCTAATTACTTGTTAGCTGCTGAGTCCTTTGACAGCTTTTCTGGGAGACAGTTTGAAAGGTACTGGCAGTTTTCTATCATACCTAGGAGGTTGCAATTTTGTGCAGGCTTTAGCTAATCATGTTCAATATATGGCCTTTGTCTTCTGAATTCTCTTTGATATTTTCTATAGGAATGTAGAGCCCACAGGTATACAGCCGTAGACTAGAATGCCAGATCTGCTGCTGGTTGTTTAATTTGGGATCAGCTACTTAATCTCTCTGAGACACTGTTTCTTCATTTGCAAAGCAGAGTCAAAGTTATGGTGGACATAGAGCACACACAAAATGTCCAGCATAAAGGAAGAATTTGGTAAATGCCAAAGATGCTTCTCTGCCACTCACCCTTGGTGTAAGGTCCCAGAAGCCTAAAGGCCTTTGCAAACAATACCCAGCTTGGGAGTGTCTTGGTCTCTGATTTGGGTTTGGCCTAATGTGAATGTGGGGCTTTCCCCAGCTTTTCCACCCTGGTCTGACTGCTCAGGTGTAGCATTCCTTTAGCCTCATGTTCGTAGAGGAGAAGCTTCTAAGGCGACTGTATTTCTTAATACCCCTTAGATAAGAGACTAATCCCCTGATTTCCATTTGAGGGAATTAAACCCCAGAGAGGCAAATGATTTACTGTAGCTTACACACCTAGCTCCCAGCAGGACTGAGATAAGGATCCCTTTCCAGCTCCTTAAGTCAGTGGCTGTCTGTTTTTCTACTCCTCCGTTGAGTCTCAAAGAAGCATCAAAAAAGAACACTGTATGGAGTCAAAGTTTTAGCTTGGTGGCCCTGGGTAGGCCTCGGGCAAGCCACTGATTTCCTTATGTATAAAGCGTGATGATATTTTTCCACGTACAGCTAACATGATAGGAAGGCCAGGAATAACTATTCCAATGGTTTATTCTGAACCAATAAACACTCTGTCTGCTGTCTTAATAACTATTGCAGTGCTTGATTCTGATCATCAATAAGCTACACCGTCTACTTGTCTTTCCAGTTCTACTTCTCTGTTTTTTCCTCCGTTCACATTCTTAGGTCTGTACGAATAAGTGGCACCAACCAAAAGCTTTATTTGTCATTAGGCCTATCTCAATTATTGTTTATTTGTTTGTAATTTCAGTACTGGAGGTTGAACGTGGGGCCTTCACGCAGGCTACTTCCAGTCCTTTTGTTCTTATTTTATTTCTGAGTTTTAGTGAGACAGGGTCTCACTAAATTGTTCAAGTAGGACTCAGAAGTTGTAATCCTTCTTCCTTGGTCTCCCAAATGCTGGGATCAGAGGTGTGTGCCACCCTGCCTGGCTACTTTATTTAAACCTTTCTCATAAAAGTCTCTTGGTAAGACTTTAATCCTGGTTGGTTTTAAAGTTTGAAAATATTCTGTTATAGAGGCTGTCAGGAAGTATGTCTTCTTACACATTGCTGGTGGAAATGGAGAATGGGACAGCTCTAATGCAAGGATTTTAACAATATTAAATCTCTATTTCTATTTCAATCAAATAACCTCACTTCCAGGAATCTACACTAAAGACAAACTATCAAAATGTGAAGAAATGAATACAAAAGCTGATTTACACTGGCACTAAATGCAATAGAAAAAGACTGCAATTGCCAGGATATTCATCAAGAGGGGAGGGATGGGTAATCTGTGCTCTACCACACAAGGGAGTATTGTACAATACCAAAAAAGATAAAAGATAACCTTAATGTATATGAAATGCAAAAATCAAGTTAAGATGAGAATGTGTAATATGCTCATTTTTATCTAAGAAAAGTGGACATGTATTTACCACATTAAAAGCAATATGGTAGTGCAAAACTATAAAACAGAAGAAAATAGGTTTGAAAGCTGCTTTTTAAATGTTTCACCAAATTATATTACAAAATGTAAAGAAAGCAATATCTTAATTTAAAAGCAAAGTGAAATAAATGGCCTTGAGCATTGGCCACATAGACAGGAATTATCTGAAATGATATTAACCTTGATTTATTTGGTTGTATGTCTGCAGTAGGGCATATCTTAAGGATGAAAAGAACTACATAGATATCTTATGTTACATCAGTAATTATACTGTTAGCAATCTATTGATATAGGATTTTGAAGTTTTCCTTAAACTCTGGTAAAGCATATAATGAATTTGTTGCTGTCATAAAGATCCAAAGTTTTTTATATGAGAAGAAAAATACCCACATAAAAAATGAAAGAAGTTAAATAAAGGCCTGTGATCCTAAACTTGAAAAGATCAGTATAACTTCTTTATGGATTGCTCTTAGAAATAGGGATTCAGACTTTGTCCACTGAAGTGACTAGAACCAGTGACCAGCCCCAAACCAGGAGCTCCCCAGACCTCCGCATTAGTCTCCAAATGCACTTCCCACTGAAAGCAACAGGGCTCACTGGAAAACAAAAGTTCCCAGGCAGGGGCATAAAATTGTTCAGCATGAGCCTGTAGTATCTCCTTACATCAGAAAGCAAAGAAGCTACCTCAGACTCCTCAGACTGCGGCAAAAGATTCCAGAAACACAGGTGTCAACATGCAAAGCCTCCTAATGGCCAAAGATGAAGCAACCATTTCCAATAAGGAATATAGAAAAATAACTTTTATGACATATGGAAACATAGAGTATATGTCAAGACCTGTGAGTCACAGCAATATTTGAAGAGCTTAGGTGCTCCCTTTAGAGGATGCTGGAGAACTGATTTATTATTCTCAAAACTGATCATTAAAGGTCAGAATCAAGCATCCAAACTTCCTTTCTGGAGATCTGTGCATTGTTCTAAATCAAATAGCTGAGGAAGTATTTTTTTTTATTTTTTTAGGAAAATTGATAAGGAAGGAATTAAAATGCTACCACTTTGTAATTACTCATGAGTACATGGGTCTAGACATTGACCATCGATGATTGCTAAAATGAGGCAAAAAAAATCTTTTTTGTTTTTGTTTTTTTAGTAACAGGAATCAAACTCAGGACCTTGCGCTTGCCAGGCAGGTGCTTGTGCCACTGAGCTGTATCCCCAGCCTGAGGCAAAAAATCTTAAGGAAACTTTGTGAATGGATGAACCTGGCGTCACCTACAACCATTGGTTAATGCCAACATCATAAACACAGGGACAAGGAGACAGCACATGCTTGCTGATACAGTGCAAAAGGAAAGCCATAATGTGCCTTCCCATGTATTATGACCCAAGCCTTCTAACCTGAATCTCAGCCCACCTCTGCTTCTAACTATGAGGCCACACAAAACCCAAGGGACAGGGAAACATACAAGGAATCGTCACAGGGAAGCAGTCAACAAAGTCCAAAATGTAGGAAACACAATCTAGGTTTGTTTCAACAGAGACTGCAAGTAAAACTAACATAAAACCTTTGTTATTATTGTTGTTGCCATTTGGGGACACGGCCTCACTGAGTACTCCAGGCTGGCCTTGAACTTGCAATACAGCTCGGGCTGGTGTGGAGCTCCTGCTCATGGTCCTCCTGCCTCAACCTCTTAACTGCTGGAATTACAGGCATGTGCCACAATGCCTGGGGAGATAAGCAGTCTTAAAAGACAGCCCCAGATGAAATGCAAGGGACTTGCTTTCTTTCTGATTCAGGTATACCAAGCACAGAACCAACTTCCGTGTATGTTTGAAATTTTCCCTAATAAGAAGTAGATTTGACTGAATGTACAATTGCATGTTTTAATGTTTAGACATTGCCATGGACCTTTCAGTAGCCAGTATGTGTGCGTAGGGTGCAGACTGACTACATAGGATACATTTATGTTTCTACTCTGCATAACTATGCAGCTTTGCTTGCATCCTCCTCCAATTCACGAGCTCTTTGAGGGTAAGGGGTAAATTCATCGCTGTACTTCCTTTAAAACAATATTTGGAAAGCGATGTGCCGAGTCACTGCTTTGGGTTGATGGGTGGAAGCCTGGCGGTGCTTGACACCGGGCCAAGCTGAGAAGCTGGTAAAATGGGTCTTCCTCATGGCTGGACCCCACCTTAGTTTCCCGTCTCTCCTCCATGGGCGAGACTCATTGCAGGCTCCCCAGCGTCTTGTTGGGAAAGATTCCAAAGGCAGTGTGGGATTGTTAGTGTAACCCTTCTCACAAGTGTTTGTTTTATGATTGCGATCAATACTTGTGAAACGAAAAGTTGTTGTCTTCTATTATGGAAATGGCAGGGAACAAGAAGGGCCGGCAGCTGTGAGGTTGGGAGACCTACCCGGCCTCCCATTGCATCGACCTACCATATTCTGCAGCTGCTGGTGGGGCTGAGACTGTCATGTTAGAGGTGCGAGTTTCTTAGACACAGCCCTGGCCTCTGGGAATACAGTCAACCATGTCAGGCTGTTGAACTTTTTCTTCTTGTGATAAGGAGCTAATTTCTAACACCTTCTCAGAAGTGTTGTAACTACATTAGGGCTCTGGAAAGGGAAGAGTTCCAAGGTGTATTGTAATCTAAAAGAAAGCTACTCTTAGGAAAACCATAAAACAGATTCAATTAACTGAGACATTTTTCTCAATGCTGTGCTATTTGAAGGGCAGAAAATATATAACTTTTCCTCTCCCTTCTTAGGCTCAGTAGCTGGGGAACAGAAATGGAATTAACAAAAGATGGGCTAAAAGGAGAAAATGTATGCATATTTTATTGGTGGAAATATGGTTTTGTGTCCAGGGGCTTCACAGGAAACAATGTGCAAAAAGTGGTTAGAGTTGGGGTGTGTATACCATTGTAACAACAAGTAATAAACTGTGGGAAGGTGACTAAGACCTAGCTCCAGACACTGTGGGAAATGGTTATCTCAGGAAGTTTATTGATAAGATTCATTTCAGTGCCAGCCCTGTCTCTCCAGAGATAAAGTTTGCTCTCCTCATTCTAGTACAGGAGGGGACTTGGAAATTTATGTCACTGTCTCACAAAGAAATTGCTACCTTGTTTTAGACTGCTCATCAGGGAGGACACAGAACATCTCTTACAGCTCTTGATCTCAGAGACCTGCAAAATAATCATTATGCTGAAGTGGCATATTTTGAGGTGGTATATTGTGGGATTCTTCACTGTCACCTGGTGATCAGAAAAGCACAAGTCCACTTCTACGATTTTTAAAAAAGGATTTTTTCTGAAAAATTTCCTTGATGGCACAACTGATCAAACTAAGACACCATTTAAGTTCCGGGGGTATTCCATGCATCTTTGCCTCTGCAAACAAATCTTCTGCAGCTTCCTCTTAGGAGTGTTAAGCACATCAGGAAGATCAGAGTGGGCACAGACTCCAAACATCTGGCTCCAGACGCCTAACTGAGAACACTAACCTGACCGTCACCACCAGCTTGGCTGCTTTGCACTTGGTGGTATGCTTGCTTCTTGTAGATGAATCAGTGCAAATCTGCTAATATAATCATCTTGCTTTCAGCTTCAGGAACAAATTGAGTACATGGTTTTCCCACCCACAGTCCTCAATACTCATTTTTTTCTGCCTGTTTTTATTTTTTGAGACTTCTGGGAGACTTAAAAGTGTGTCTTCTTAAACTTGATATGAATAGCAGCTGGGAACAAAATGAGTCGATGTTCTTTGTGTGGATATGGTAACCATTTTGTCCTCTGCCAGATTTTATTTCTGTTGCTGTAACAGAGAAGAAAATTAGCAGCCCACTTGTTCTTGTGATTTTAGAATGTTTCATGGGAAACTAAAGGCTGGGTCTCCCAAGACTTTTGTTTTGCTTTGACTATAAATTATTCTGTTTTGTTCTGAAAATCATAGTCAATTGATGACATTATGCTGCTCAATACAAAACAAACAGGAAAAGTAAGAAGTTTTATGGCTAAATATGTTTTTATACTTTTTCTCATTTCCATTTTATTGCCCTTTTAACACAGCTTGAATTTTTTCTTTCTCTATGAATTCAGTGTCTTTTTCACTTCACTCACTGGTGCTACTTGTGTGCTCTCTGTGTTTCTCATTTCAGCAAGTGGGCCTCAGAGGTTTTGTTTGTTGTCATATTTTTCTTAGAAGGCAAAACCTTGTTTTTGAATGGCATGTTATTTTCCATATTTTATTAATTGATTTAAAGGCTCATAACAATAAATTTCATTTTATAATTATGTACTTTGAAATATTGGAAGGTGTATCTTGGATTTTATGGTCTTATACCATTCATTATTGGAGATTACCAATTTAGTAAGACACCCCTCCCCCACCGTTAGCATTAAAATCTGTCCTCTAGTTGTGAGCGGCTGTCATGCCTAGGTCGTAGGACTATTTCCAGAATAGTACTTTCCTACCAGGGTTCTGTAATAATAACAAGATGGATTTACTTGGGTCTCAGGCACACATAAAAAATAAGATAAATGTTAAGCTATAAAAAGGGAGGGAAAGGAGGAAGGGAGGGAGGAAGGGAGAAAGGTAGGGAAGGGAAGAAGAAAAGGGAAGAAGAGAAAGGAAGGGAAAGAGGAAGGAAGGAAAGAGAAAGAAAGGAAAGAAGAAAGAAAGGAAGGAAAGAAAGAAAGAAAAGAAGAGAAGAAAGAAGGTAGGGAGAGAAGACAGAAGAAAGGAAAGAAGGGAGTAAGGAAGAAGAGAAAAAGATAAAGAGAAAAATAAATAGAAATACCTAGGGAAAGAGAAGTTCATTTATCTTTTAGTGAAGTTCACCAAGGACTATTAGGAAAATCTTCATTCAGAAAGATTATTTGTCTTCAGAAATATTTATTGGGCATTGGAGGCAAAAAGGAGTGGCCTTGGCGTCACTGGCTTTCTTAGATAAAGATTTTTTTTATTTCTGGTCAATGTGACAAGTTGACTCTGAGAAGGAGGCAGAGGAAAGTCTGAAAACAATTTGGCCTGGACTGGGTTTCTGATAAGCAGTAGTTTAGGAGTAAATCTGACAGGTAGGAGGGGTGGTTTATGTTCTTGTACAGTTTGGAGATTGAAGAATCATAAATTGTGATAGTCCCAGAAAGAGAACATGCAGTCGTGAACCAGCAAACTATGAACAACAGCACCAGGTAAAGAAAAGGTGCCAGCCCTTGGGATGGCCTTGGTGGCCATAAACCCCAAATGAAGGCTGGGTGACATTGTCTGACGTGGAAGAGAAGACTGGATCGAATAGTAATCTTTGATTCTGATGAAAAAGATTGATTCAAAATTAACCAATAGAATTAGTAATATTTTAACCATTAGAATTAGTTTTCATATTCTGTATAAACCATTATTCATTAGGCTTATAGGCTATTATTTCCTTAAAAGTTTTATGCAAGTAAATTCTTTTAAAGAATTTTGAGGGGCTGGGGATTTAGCTCAGCGGCGCAACGCCTGCCTGGCAAGCGCGAGGTCGTGAGTTCGATTCCCGGTACTGGAAAAAAAAAACCACCCTTGCACCCCCAAAAAAGAATTTTGAAAACTGTCAGTTTACACTGACACATTTATTTTGTGGTGCACCTCTGCCTACTGCCTGCTTTACAAATAAGCCATACGGAAGTATAATATGATTTTTTTAGAAGTTCAGAATCTCTGCAGTAGAGTTACCAAAAATGGGATGTGTGTGCCCTGTTTAATTTGTGTTTATGATAAACTACAAATAATTTTTTTAGTACAATTCTGCCCAAGTATTGTTTGGGATATACCAAAACATTACTGACTATCAATCTGAAATTTAAGTTGGTATTCTATATTTTTATTAACAAATTCTGAGGTTACCATGCCCGAAGCATAAATCCATGGGATATGAATTATTTTGTCTCTTGGGAAATACTTGCTTTTCTTTCATTTACAATGGCTTTGCCTAGTCTGTAAACTTAGTTTTGGTGACTGTGATCACCCTGTGGTAATGACTTTGGCCTCCTCTTCACCGTGGACTTCACAACAGTTTATTACACGGCTTGTCAAAGTTTGACGTGTTGTTAAAATCCAAATTCTGATTCGGTGCCTCTGGGTGGGGGCCTGCGTTTTAACAACTCCCAGGCCAGTGTGGGGGCTCAGGAGCTTTGGATTTTAAGTAAAGCTTGTAGACTCAAGTTTTCATTTTCAACTGAGCATGAATAAAACTATAAAGCTATCATCAAAAAATTTCTTTGCACTTACTTTCTTCATTTTTGTGGAACCTTTATACTACCTTTTTTTTTCTTTTGAGCCAGAAAAAATGTTAAATATTATGCCTTTTGTTAATGGAAGAAAACTGTATTAGGCTGTGAGAAAGTTCTGGAAAAGCACATGTGATTTATTCCAGGAACGGGTCATTAGATTGTTCCTCCTTTCATATTTCTGGAAGAGCTAGAAGCATCATTAGAAGAATCCCATGGCTGTGCTTAGCTAACAGGCCTTCGGTCCCAGGAGCCAAGTCCAAGGCTGTGTCTGTTACTAACCGTGAAGTCCCTGCTCTGCTTGCAGTGATGTTTTTTATACCATTGAACTCTGTCAGGGAACAGGATGTTGAAATGATTTCAGCATCTGCATAGAGAGGCTCAAAGAGTCCTTTTAAAATGAAAATCCCAGATTAATCGCTGAAGATTTTTGTTGCCAGGTATTTTGAACCTCAGACTAGCAAAACCCCCCTGCGGGGGGGAATGATGGTTGTCAAATCAGAACAGCACAAATTCCAGTACCCCTGCCTAATTCCCGTCACCTGGCCAACAGGCAGTGGGCGGCAGGCTTCTTGCCTTAATTAGATAAAAATGGCAGGGATTAAATCTTCCCAGCATCAGAAGCACCCTGTCTGCTTGTGACCCCCTGCGACTACCGTGCTGAGACTCTGGCCGCAAAGGAGGTGTTGACAGGGTGCGTCTGCCTCTTCTCCAGGTCTGATGTGGCTTTGGTGTCAGACATGGGGCAGACAGGGAAGGCAGGAAGCTGGCAGGGGAAGCAGGGGACAGGAAAAACTGCCAGACAACTCTGCTGGCAGAAGCTTAACTCTTGCTATCAAAGGGAATGTGAAGAAATGAAGCTGGCTACGGAAGGAGTCACACATGTTTTCTTGGAGAAATTTCAGTGCCATCTCATTAGAGACCCCTTAGTCTGACGTTTAGATGGTATGAGGTCGACGCTGCTCTCTTTTGGGAATTTCCCAAGATCCTACTAAGAAGAAAGGACTCCTCTTTCGTTCCTTTGAACACAGAGATACCCATAGAGTAGGAGAAAATGTGCAGTTGGAAGAACAGTTAAAAAGTCATGTCTGAGGGTAGATGATAGCTTTGTATCAAAGATCATTTCCTGATTTTGATAACTGTACTCAAGTGCATAAGAAATATCCTGCTTAGGAAATCCACACTGAAGCGTGTGGTAAGAGGCATCTTGTCTACGGTTTACCTTTAATGATTCATAAGATAACATGACAAAGCAAAATGACAAAATGTCACTCATTAGAAATCTGGACAAGATAGAAAGGAATCCTTTATGGTTTTTAAAATAAATTTTCTGTAAATATGAAATTATTTCCAAATAAAGTTTTTTTTTTTTTTTTTTTTTAAGTAATCATTCCCTCAGAATGGGGTGTGTGCTGGTTACTGAACTTCCACTGTCTCATTCCTGGAATTCCCAGCGCACTGAGCTGGAGTTGCCCCAGCAGGATAGTCATCCTGACTTTGTGTCATAATTCCCAAGCTTCCCGGGAAGGCCCAGAGAGGAGGCACTATCTTTTGGAGTAACAGAACTTTGCACAAAGAATGTGATCAAGAAACGGTTATTTCCGGATGATGCTACACTGACTTTTCTTCTAGTTATGATTTGCTCGTGGAAAGGGAAAATCTCTAGCAACACATGGTAATGGAATTAGCGTAATTAAGGTGTGTGTGTGTGCGTGTGTGCATGTGTGCATGTGTGCGCCCGTATGTGCTGGAGGACAACACTCTTCATTTCAGAGTAGGGCTAATCCATCTGAGTCTTTGTGGAGGTTCTCTCTTTCTCCTAGAATGTTCTAGGATGTTCCCGTCTTCCTAGGTGAGGGTATACATGTGAGTCGTGAACCAGAGAGAATACGTTACTGATAAGCAACATAAAGGTGTACAAAAGGAATTAACAACCCATTATTACCAATTTTATGTCTTTCCATGGCCTTATAAGAGATGACTTTAATTTCCCTCTCTTTGCATAAAGAAAATTCTTTAATATTCTTGGCTTCATCTTACTACTGATTTTATCATTTTTCCCTTTAAATGTTAAGAAGCTTGAAGTACTTTTTAGCCTATAATATTTCATACTTAACAGATTCTTTGCAGGGATTTCAGTAGGGCAGATAGTCACTGCACAGTTAATTGAATAGTCCCAGTCGTCCTTTCTTACCAAAATTGAGGTGATCAAGATCAACCACTTTTAAACTTAAATTTCAGAGATGTCTGGGCACATATAATGCTTTCTAAGATCCTTTCTCTCGGGTAGAAAATTTTAGTTTGGTTTCCAATTGATTTATTTTAATTGCTAGATGTCTGTTCAGAGAATTCAGTTTTTCCTGTTGGAACATAATTTTTTTAAGCCTAGTGATTCATAACTCTGCTTTAGAGCTTGATATCTTGTCTGTCCTGAACGGTGGGGTCATCCTTTTCTCAGGAACTGTGCTTACCCATTTGGAGATTTAGCCTGGAGTCTTGCTTCTCACCAGGAAGGCGCCATGTGCTGCCTGAAGCTGGTGTGTAGCTCCCTCTCCCAGTTTGGAGATGAGGGCGCAGAGGTGCTCTTGACGGCTCAGGCTGTGCGCTTTCACGTTAGAAGACAAGACAGGCGTTGAAAGGCAGGAGAAGCCTGGGGAGGGGAGGGAGGACTGGAGCATTAAATTGCTCTCTGAGTGAGAACAATTAGTGATGTAAGTGTGTTCCTGAAAACGCATTGCTTGGGGGTGAGATTACTTACAAGCCCCATCATCCCAGCTAAAATCTCCATAAAGAGTTTGCAGTTTTGAAAAGTCATCTTCAGAGACCGTACTTATTGGAATTCATAGATAGAATTTCATTTCGTACTCTCTGAAATTAGCTAATGTTCTGGTCACTACAGCGCCTTTAAAAGTGGCCCCAGTCCCTAGGGCTCTCACAGAGGGAAAGTGGGGGGGGTGTGCTACAAATAGGAGGCTACTTCTGTGATTTAAGTTAGGATTGCCACCAGGGTCGTTTTTTATATACAAGACACAACATTGCCTTTCCTTTATGTTCAAGAAATAAGCAATGTGCAATATGATTTTTACTCCTAATTTTAAAATATAAAACATAATTTTTAAATATTATTTTTCATCTGATTTATTTACTGCATCAAATTTCCTTTTAATAAGCACAAGAGGATAAGAAGACGGCCAGTGTATGCTGATAACATATTGACACAGAAACTACTATACTACTGTCTTATGCATTATGCTTCTTGATTTATTTTTGTAATTATGTAGCACAAGGAACATACGTTCAGATGAGTGAGTTCCTACATATTTAGGGAAAAAATATTTTGCTGAAATACTGTGGTTTCATATGGTTTTAGCCTTTTAATGATATTTAAACACAGTATTTTATAAAACATGACACATTTTTCAAAATATTTCAATGATTTGACACTTTATGTAGAAAAAATTTCCGATATTTTCAACATATGGAGAATATGTGCAATTGTTGATAGTTATTTCTATTCAAAGTTTTCAATGGCCTTCTGAAAGAATTAAAATAGCCCTATAGTTTACAAAGTGCTTTAAATAGTATAGGCATCAAAAACTCTTTACAAATTATTTTATAAAGTACTACATCTAAAGTATTTCTAAGATGCTTCTTTCAACCCTCTCAAGTCATCCATATGTAGATACATATTTTACATATAAATATTTTGAATATCACTACATTGATTTCTTCTTTAATATATCATTACACTAATTCATAATTCACTAAGTGGTTTGAGGCTTTATTATAGACTGACTGATAGGTTAAGAGGTCATGTGAATGGATGTTTCACAGCACTGCATCCTCTGAAAAGGTTTGGCTGTGTACAGACAGATGGGTGCCAGATCTGGAACCCATCCTGTGGGCTGAGGCATGATCTGCTCTGATTGGCCAGGTTACTGTGCCACCTGCCTGAAAACCAGGAAGGGCGTGGTCAGCATCAGCCAATAAGCTTGGTCTGAGAATACAAGAAGTGGTGTCCAGGGGAAAATAGTTGCATTATAACAGCAACCACAAAAACAGCGGAGAAATGGGTCCTGAGTGGGCAAAGCCAACAGATATCTGCTTGGTTGGGGGGCTTTGTCACAATTTACGAACCATCAGATAAATGAACAGCTTTTAAAGATGCTTTGTGCCTTTCTTATGAGAGAGTTTTGGAGCACCAGGGACATTTTCTTTTTATCAAACTAGAAACCAAAGGTGAAAGAAATGGTATGAACCAAAGAGAATCTCCAGCCAAAGCAGAGCTGGTTTTGTCAAGTTGCTTTGCGTTCTCTGTCTCCAAGGACTGCACTGTTTCCTTTGAGCTCTTAGTCTTGCAAAATTTGACACTATAGTCACCCATTATTGCTCCTTGTCACAAGGTCTTACCCTGCTTACCAGCTAAGGTTCTTTCGAGCGGAAACTGGGTATTGAGTTTCTTCATTCTCCATTACACATTGCTTGGCGTATAAAAGACACCACATAAACCCTTGGTTATGTAACTTTTGTAAATTGGAATAACATATTCCCAAGTACGCCAGTGAAAATTACGTTGCAAGAAATAGGATCGCACAACTTTCTCCCATATCAAAAAGTCGCTCCCACCTATTCTAAGGCCAGCAAGTCCTTCTTATTAAAGCTATTAATTAAGATGTCTATATTTTTATTTGATCCAAAATATTTTAAATGTATCTTTTAAAATAAAAACTGTTCTCAGGATATAAATATCACAGGGGATTTCAGGAGGTGGTTGAACAAGCAGGAGCAGAGTCCTGTGGATGGTGCTGGTGCCCTACCAACTCCTACAGCGAGCAAGGGAGGATGGAAGAGGTGGTTTCTATCATCACTGCCACTCCTCTTACCATCTTTGTAAAAAGCACCCTAATAGTACATATACTCTTAGTTTCTGTGTTATTGGGGTATGTATTATTGGCATGTTGATGATAGGAGTTAAGAATATAACAAACATATACAGGGACATAAATCTGGCTGGGAAGTTTACAGTGTCAGTGAGATAAAGGGTGAGCAAAGGGCATTTATGGTGTTCTGAGCAAGTGGGGAATTTTTTCTTTGTCACATTTTCTTCCGGGGCGGTGATAACCAAGTGTGTCTGTCCTTAGAGGAGAGACTCAACTGCACAGGAAAGGCCCAGCTCCTCAGAATGGGATCATATCACTGGTCCTAAGGAAAAATGAGATCATCATATCCCAGTGAAACAGAGAACTTTTGTTTTTTATTTCTGGCAATAAATACCTGACCGACTGAATCACAGTTGCCATGGTGACAAGGTTAAGGATGTTGATTTTCTTTTTTAGTATAAAATAAATTTATTTATTTTATTATCTCTTTATTATTATAAAGAGAATAAAAAATAACCAAATACCATAGACATAAACAAAACAAAGCAAAAACAATGAAAATGATACTGGGTTTCAAAACAAAATGATAGGGATTAACAGTGGTTGTTGTATTACATATTGTTATCTTCAGCGACGTTGCTCAGGTCACCAGATGTAAGAATGAAAGATTGATCCAACCATTAAAGAGAACAAAAAATAGTTTTAGAAAAACATTAGAGATGATACAGAGCTTCACCAAACAAGATGGTAGGAATTCACCAGTGGTTGTGATATTGCATATTGTTGTCTTCAAATTGGTTGTTCAGATTACCATATATAAGCACGTAAAATTGTTCATAAAACTTTAAGCATTAACTGTTCCTCTCAGTAAACCAATAGACATCAGACATGAGCAGTACAATTATCCGAGCTATCCATAAATACATTCCCTTCTTTTTTTCTTTCTTTTTCTCCTTTTGCTCATCCCAGTTGTTTCTTCCTTTGAGCAATTTCTTTCCCTTTCATAATATCTATTGTACATTTTGGGTTTTATTTATTTCAGCCATTCCCCTTCTGGGTATTTTCCCAGAAGAATTAAAAACATCATAGCACAGCAATATATGTGCACCCATGCTTATAGCAGCACAATTTGTCATAGCTAAATCTTGGAAACAACCCAAATGCCCATCAACTGATGCATGGATAAAAAGATGTGGTATTTTTATACAATGGAGTATTACTCAGCTATAAAAAAGATAAACTCGAGGCTTTTACGGGTAAATGGATGCAACTAGAGACCATACTCTTAAGTGAAATAAATCAGACCCACATGTATAAACCTTGCATTGTCTCCCTAGTGTAAAGATGTTGATTTTCAAGGTGGAAAATGTAGATGTTGGTTGACCCAAGTCATGTTGCCAAGTGGGTACAAATCCAGTTCTGCAAGTAGTTATGTTAGTGTCCTGAGGCCACTGTAAAAAAAATCCACACACCCACACACTGGGTGCATTAAACAACTGAAATTTATTGTCTGCTCATTCTGGAGGCTGGAAGACCAAGATCAAAGAGTAAACAAGATAAATTCGTTCCGAGGGGTAGTTTCCTCCATACTTTTCTCCTAGCTTTCGATAGTTTGCAGTCAGTCTTTAGCATTCCTTTGGCACGCACTTCACCCCAATTTCTGCCATCATGTTCTCAGGGCGTGCTCCCTATGTGCATGCATCTGTGTCCAAATTTCTTATGGTATGGAAGGCCAAGGAAGGGAGAGCCAGTCATACTGGATTCAGTCTGCTACTCATGTTGACCTCCTGTTAACTAATTATATCTACAGTGACCCTATTTCTACACAAGTCAGCTTTAGGTTTGGTTTTTTTTTTTTTTTGGTTTTTCTCCGGTACCGGGAACCGAACTCACGACCTTGCGCTTGCCAGGCAGGCGCTTTTGCCGCTGAGCTAAATCCCCAGCCCCTACACAAGTCAGCTTTAAAGGCACTGGGCTTCAACAAGTGAATTATATGGGAACACAATTCACCTATAATAATACTAAAAACCCACACTCTGCTATCACTTTTTCCCAATCCAGATAAGATTGCCTGTCTCCTCCTCCCTAACACCCTGCTACATCTAATATTCCTAAATAAGCAGTGTGCTCTCAAACACATTGGTTAAATGCTGCTTCCTTCCTCCTGCCACCAGCCTGTTGCAGAGGTTCTCTTCTCCACCCCTACTAAAGGTTCTCTCTTGGGCACCACTGCCTATAGCCTGCGTCCCACTGCCATGACTCTGGGCAGGCTGGCACGCTGCAGTGGTACTGGTCTGCTCTGTGTTTTCCAGGGCATGGGGAAGCTCTCTCTTCCTCGGCCTTCTGTACCATCAGAGTCACCGAAGCACAAAGACCCACACATCCAAGTCTCATGAAGCCTCTGGAGAACACTGGTAACTGTGCTACACGAAGACTGGCTCTGCCTCCTTCGCCTGCAGGCCCTTGGTCAAGCAGGCCTTGACTCTGTATTATCGGCACATGTTCTTTTCCAGAACGTTCCTAGGTCTTGTGTGCAAATGGTGTTTAGGCAGTCCTTCCCCGTCATTTTTGTCAAAAACCTTCAGGAAATTCTGAGTGCCCGAGGAAGCGATGACATCTATCTTTGGATTTTATTCTTTTGGGGCTATATATTTCCCCTCTGAGACACCCCTACTGAGATCACCCAGAACCTTCATATACCTTATTCCTGGCAAAACCAACAGCTAGTTTTGAATCTGGTCATCACCCCAGGGACCAAATCAGCACACAATTTCTCTCTATGATCCATGGGGTACTGAATTTTAGAAGAAGAAAAGGCAGTGCAGGATAGATAAGAGCCTTTAATGTTGAATTTTGGGTGCTATTTCAGCTTGAGGTGGGAAAGTGTGGGTGCTTGAATGCTCATGGATACACAGGACAGATTAAATTGGGGCTTTCCCTCAAACTCCTAGTCTGGTGTCTCTCCTATCCCAGTGCCATTGCTAGCAGTTTTCATATAGTTTGCAGCCAGTGAGCCCTTTGTTCAGGTGAAATCCTCTACAGAATGGGGGAGAGACTCTAATAAGGGTCCTGGGTTACACCATCCAGATATCAGTCCTAGCTCTTGCATTCATTAGCCGGGTGACTATGGTCATTTTCTCTAAATTCCTTGTGTCTCAGTTTCTCCTTCTCTGAAACAGCAGACACACTGAGCTTAGCTTACTGTATTCACACATAAGCAAATGCGTTGACGCCTGTAGAGATTGTGGGAGCCATGACTGTCACAAATCGCTTCTGGCTAATGGGTAGATGATGGTGAGTTCAGCAGTTCAGGAAAGTTCCCTTCATCTTTTGCAAGTGAGCCTTGTATCACTAAACTTTTAAGGCAGGTATCAGATAATTCATGAATCAAAAAGTCTTTTTTTAGTTTACATTGTTCTAGATCAGCCTCTTGACCTTGCCTTGATTGATCGTAGTTGAAGATTCTCATTCACTAAAACAACAAAAAACTCAGTGCTTTCGAGCTGATGCCACATGACATGTTTGTATGAGACACACTCCTGTCCAGAAGATGGAGTGGGGTCGTTTGAGCCACTGTTTTGTGACTTCGATACTCCTTTATTTATTTAAGGATTAAGTAGAAATGCTGACATTGAAATCAGATGAGCCTATGCTCTAACTAAGTGATGGCCTCAAAAAAAGGAAGTATCATCAATGTTTTGAGGATAATGGCTGAGAACTATTGGGGAGGGGACATTTAATATTATTTTATGTTATAGAGAAACAGCATTTATCTATCTTGTCCCAGAAGACAGTTGAGAGGTAACGTTGGGTGGTAGACCCCATTGTGAAACCGTCTTTATCTCATGCTTGACCGATGTTTCAGATAAATGTGATGAGATGAACAGATTGCCAAGATGAAACCAAGGTAATATCTCTCTTCAACACATAAAAATATTTTGATAAAAAATGAACCAACAGGAAAGGCGACCAGGCATGTTCAGAATCACAGAGGCATCAGAAAGTTAACGAGGGCATCTAAGGAAGGCTCATTTATCTACTGGTTGAAACTTGGAGGTTTCTTAGATCAGATTGGACCCCTAGGGTAACTATGATCACAGAGAGAACGGCAGTTATACCCAGGGCAGCCTATGGGACTGTTGGAGCAGGCAGGTTGGAGTGAGGGATGTAAGTGACAGTGTGTCTTGAACCGAAGTTTAGCTGGCCGTGTTGACTGAGGCCCTGGTAGTCCTTGAGACACTGGTGATCTGCATGACGGAGTAGAAGGAGAATAAGCACATGATGTGAGTGTGGAAAATGGACTAAACTGGAATATTACTTTGTACAAGTGAAAAATAGTATAATCTGAAGAAAATGCTGTTCATAAAATCATGCATACTGTCTTGTTACACACCTGCAGTCCCAGCTACTCGGGAGGCTGAGGCAAGAGGATAACAAGTTTAAGCCCAGTTTGAGCAAGTTGAGAAGACCTTGTCTCAAAATAAAAAAAAAAAATCTAGGGGTGTAGTTCAGTAGTAGGATACCCCTGGGTTCATTCCCCAGAATGGCAAAAACCAAAAACCAAATCAAACCAAACCCAACCATCATCACCAACAACAACTACAACCACCACCACCATGGATGGATGTATATTTGTTTTTCTGTGTTTGAAAAATAGAGGCCCATCCCAGACCTTCTATATCAGGGGCTGCAATACTGGAATTCACATTATTTAAAAGCACTTTTGAGGATTCTGATACAACCCATTAAAAGCCAAGGCTTGGAAATCAAAGCTCACTCTAAAATGCGATCTAAAACATAAAAAATGATGTATTGTTATGTGTGTATTTATTAATAAGGTCTTTTCAGCAAGACTTGATTGTGCTGTTTCATTATAGCTTTTGATAGATAGACTCCATTTGTATAAGCATCGTTTTCAAACTTCTTATTTTAAAATAATTTCAGATTAAAACAAAAATTAAAATTAAAATAATACAAACAGCACACATGTATCTTTTATTAACACATTTTTATCTTTTTTATCTTTTGTGTTTTCTTTCTCTTTCTACACAGACACACACACACAGACACACACACACACACTTTATTTTTAACTTTCTGGGGCTAAGTTACATACATCATAGTGCCTTTATGCCTAAAATTTTCATGCAATATTTCTTAAGAATAGGAATATTCTCTTACATAACCATTGCACAAGTACCAAATTCAGTAATTTTGACATTGACGAAATGTTTTATCTAATCTACCATTTGTGTTTCAATTTTGTCTGTTAACCCAATAATGTCCATGACAATATTTTCCCCTCCAGTAGAAGGTCCCTCTGGGGTCACTAGTGCATTTAATTGTGTCTTTACCTTCTCATTTAATCTGAAGTAGTACCCAAGATTTCTTTTTTTCTTTTTTCTTTTTTTTAAGATACTAGAATTTTCACTTGGGGCTTCTCTCATGTTTCCATATGATTATATTGAGGTCAATCTTCCATGCTGAAATGCTACATAAAGTGTGATGTATTCTTCTTAGGATACCATGTCTGGGGACAGTTAATGGTCATGTAGCCCCCTTTGTTGACTTTCATGTTGGTTAGCTGGTTAAAGTGGTGACATTCTCACCACTTAATCATTATTTTTTCTCCTTTGCAATGAATAAACAGTCAATAGGAAGATACTTTAAGATCATAAGAATATTGTGATCCCTGCCTCTTAGTTCCACTGAGAATTCTTGCCTGACTTAGTCTATACTATGATGATTGCAAAATGTAGATTTTCTAATTCTGATTCTCCCTCCACATGTTACCCATCAGAGTTTAACATCTTGTTGTAGGATCCATTCCTGTCCTGGGTTATTACTGATGTTCACGAAGTCCTAGTTATCAATAGTTCATTACTCTATGTAATTATTTTGGTGTGCAAATCATCCCAATTTTGCTTTTGACATGTGAAACACATCTGAGTGGCTCTTACATCTCTGGGATATACCCTCACCGAATCTGGGTATTCTCTTACTTTCTAACTTACCTTAACGCGATTCTACTCTACCCCTGGAATTATCATCTCTTGCAAGAGTTTTAGTTCCTTTTAGTGGGAAATGGTACTAGAAATTAATATCTGAGTACAGTTGTCCCTCTTTGTCCTTGGGGAATGTATTTCAAGATCCTCAGCAGATGCCTGAAACTGTAGATAGTATCAAACCCTCTGACTACAACTGACCTAGCAACCAAGATGACTACCAAGGAGACCAATGGACAGGTAGCACATACAGTGTGGATACATTGGATAAAGGGGTATTTGCATCTTTGGTAGGACAGAACTGGACGATTTAAGCTTTCTTTAAACTGTTTGGAGCAGCATGCATTTTAAAACTTATGAATAGTTTATTTTTGGAGTTGACCAGAGATAACTGAAACAGCAGAAAGTGAAATGCAGGTTAAGGTGAGACCAATTGCAGATGTGCTTATTGCTACTGGAGGGTCTTTTGATCAGTGATAGAAAATATATGTCTGTTTATGTATCTTTATGTATGTGCAAACAAATACTTTTTATTTATTTATTTTTTGACACAGGGTCTCACTATGTAGTTCAGGCTGGCCTTGAGTTCACTATGTAGCCTAAACTATGCTCAAACTCATGGTGATCCTCCTGCCTCAGCCTCCTGAGTCCTGGGATTACAGACATGTGCTACCGTGCCCAGCGTACAAACATATTTATAAAGCATATATTATAGAAATCATGATTTTATATCAGTATTTGTCTCCATGGCATTTTTTTTCTGGTCTTTTTCCGTTATGTACTTGTGTATTCCTTTTTTCCACAGCAAGAATGCTGGCTCCGATCAACATGAGTACATTACACATTTGCATAATCTTTCAACACATCTAAAACCATGACAGAATTTCTTCTTTGCCTGCCTTCACCCAATATCCATGGCAAGAAATGAGCCTACTACAAAGTGGTCAGGATTTGGTTGCAGTTTTCTTGCTTCTACCCCATTCTACTAAAAAATGAGGTTTGTAGTCAAATACTGTGCTTCGTTTTTCCTCCCTAGCTCTCTTTCCCTTTTCCCTTCCCTCCTTTCTTTCCATTACCTCTTTCCTTCCTTTCTTCCTTACCTTCTTTTACTTCTCCTCCTCATCCTCCTCTCCCCAGTCTCTCTCCTCTCCTCTCTCTCTGTGGTACTGGGTATTGAACCCAGGTCCTTCACACTATATCCCAGCCCTTTTTAATTTTTTATTTTGAGACCAGGTCTTGCTAAGTCACGAAGTCACCCAGGGTGGGTTGGGAACTTGCAATCCTTCCTCAGCCTTCTAGAGTGCTGTGATTATAGGCCTGGGCCACCATGCCCAGCTTCCTCGATGTTTTCTTACAATCACTACCTCACCTGGGAAATAACTTCATCTCTATTATTTTTAATATTTCTGCTTTTCTTCTACAAATAATCTACTATTACTTTTTGATTTTCCTTTCTTCTATACAAAAGGTTGCAGCTCTACAATGTCCCTTTATGCTTTGCTGGAATTCGTGGTACTTGTATTTCAGCTCCTGTTTCATCCCAAGCAAGCTGTGTGAACTGGGCCAAGGAATCTACATCTTTCCCAGCTCAATTTCTTCATCTGCTGAATGTGAACATTTTAAGTCTATGATTTTCTTATCTCTCACCGCAAAAAAGTTGGCCATGAAATAAATTTAGTTTTCCTCTTCTTATCCACCATAAATTTAAAAATGTGTATTCAGAGAAAAAAGAAAAAAGCCTGTAATACATGCTTTGGAGGAAAGGGACTCGAGCCAGGGCTGAGGTAAGTCCTTTTGTAGCACAATAAGCATTTCTCACACTTCTTTCGTCTAGACGGTCTGCTCAGCTCTGGCCCTCTGGCCCTTCCAGCATTCTCCTCACTGAGGATTTGCCCAGCCTAGGACTCTTCTCTTCTGTTTTCTGATGGAATTGCCAAAGCCCATTCCAGGGGTATCTTCATCCAGCTTGTAATTTGGCCTCTACTCCCCTAAGGTCGTGTCATAGACTCTAGGGTCCCCCACCCACCCTAATCATACAAGCCCAAAACACTATAAAGTGAGTTGGCTTACATGCCATGAGATTATCATATAGTTTCTCTCTCCCATGAGGAGCAGGTGACTGACAACTCCTAAAGGTAACCTGAAACTAAGAAATGCGAAGACACTTTGGGGAATGCAGCGGAAAAGAATGTCGGTCTTCGGAGACCCCTCAGATTTGTTATCTTCACTGAAACAGGAAAGCTCGCACCTCTGACATGATACTGGCAGCATCTTTTCTATGCTAAATTAATCTTCCCCTACAATTCCTTGTCCTAGTGACCCTTTTCTAGTCTGCCATTGCCTACAGTTGCAAGAGATGACGAAGTCAGTGTTGTTTTGTGACCCAGGGAACACACAACTCATGGCATTTAGCATGCCCAAGTCTGATTCTCCAACCCAGTATAGTCAATGCTTCGTGATTTTATTAAATATGGCTGGTCACTGCTGCTTTCTGGTTCTCACCAGACACCCAAAGAGCTGGAGTAGCTTGGGTCTACATGCAAAATAAAGGAGGAAGGGAATAAGGACTTAACCACATGTTTAGTTAACTATTCTGGTATAAATGATGGTTATTTTTAAAGCAAGTATATATCTACTAGGACATATAGGAGCCTCTCTGCAAAGTACAAGTAAGCATTGTGTATTTGGGACAACAGTAGTGGTAGGGGTGCTGTAGCACACAGTTAACAGAAGGGAGGTGTAGTAGTCCATTTTCTGGTATAGATGATGGTTATTTTTAAAGCAAGTATATATCTTGAGCACATGGAGTGGCTCGGCACTGCTCTTGTGAAACAGGCCATCCTTACTGTAGCTCCTCGGCTGGTGGACAGAGCCAGGTGAGTTGGTGCAGGCCTCAACTTCCTGGACATCACCTCAGCTTCCTTTCTCATTCTAAAATGTGCTTCACGCTAAATTTCTCTCTGGCCTTGATAAGTAAGTCAATCCCTTTGTATTCTCAGCATTCTTCTTTCCCCTGCAGGATAGACTGGGAGTTCACAGATAATGGAAACTAAGCTATGAAGGTGAATAGTGCTGTCCTGCCTGCTTTCATCTGTTCTTGGTTGAAGAGCAGAGATTCTAGTTCTCTTTTCATTGTTTTTGTTGCTACAAAAACAGAGCTCTCTGGCTGTGGTGGTGCAAGCCTGTAATCCCAGCACTGTGGAAAGCTGAGGCAAGAAGATAGAGCTCGAGCCTAACCAGGGCAATTTCATGACTTAGTGAGACCCTATTTCAAAATAAATGTTTGAAAAAGACTTGGGATTGTAGCTCAATGTGAAGGCCCTGGGTTTAATCCCACAACCACAAACCAAACCAAATCAAACAACAACAACCGTAACAAACCAAAATAGCACAAATCTTTTTTTTTTTTTTTTTCCTCCGGTACCGGGAACCGAACTCACGACCTTGCACTTGCCAGGCAGGCGCTTTGCCGCTGAGCTAAATCCCCAGCCCCAAAATAGCACAAATCTAAGCTCAAGTGAGGTCCTACAGCTACAGTGCTATGTGTGATGTAAGGGCAGCATGTTAGACACCTGTGGAAAATCTCAGGTCTTGGGATATGTAGACACAGAGTGGGGTGCAGTGGCTGGATTCTGGGCTCGAGACTTGGTGCTGTGCCAGCCTTGGGACCTGGGGCAATTGCTTGACTTTGGCTTCAGCTTCTTCATTTGCCAAATAAGATGAAGGTAGTAGCCTCCCTTGTAGTTGTGACATTAAATAACTCAAATACGAATTGAGGTTATTTAATTTAAATAAGAACCGTACCTAGCACATAGGAAGAGTAAGACAAAGAAGGTTCAATCTCCATGTCTAGCATTCAAACTTTTACTTTTAGGCACCTCTCTTCACTCAGTCCTAGGAGCCTTTCTGCAAAGTACAGGTAAGAGTTGTGTATTTGGGACAACAGTAGTGATAGCAGTGCTGTAGCACACAGTTAACAGCAGGGAGATGTAGTAGTCCATTTTCCATTGCTTTAAAAAAGTACCGGAGGCAGAGTGATGCATGAAGAGCATTATTTTGGTTGCTGATTTGAAGTTCTGCATGGCTCTACTAAGGTATCCCTTGGCTGAGCAATGCAACAGATGACTTCATGGTGGGAGTACCTGAGGGAGGAAGAGAATACATGGTATACAGGAAGCCAGAGACTTATTCAGGGGTCAGGCTTGCTTTTTTATATCAACTCAATCTGTTGGGAAATAGTCAAGTCAAGTAAGAATCTCCTTAATCCCTACTAAAGGCAGTGTTTCCTTAACTTAAATAGGTCCTGTTAGGCTCGCATCTTAAAGGTGTCCACCCGGACATTGTCACCATAAACACCAAGACACCAATGCATGAACCCTTAGGGGATAAACCACTTACAAACCATAGCAGGAGGCAACATGAAGTAAATAAATAGTAATATGTAACATTTTCTGAGCACGTGGCTGGTGTTTGGCCCTGTACTGAGAATTTTTTATGTATTGCTCATTTTCATTTCATCAGACATGGAGATTAAACCTTCTTTGTCTTATTCTTCCTAAGTGCTAGGTATGGTTCTTATTTAAATTAAATAACCTCAATTCATATTTGAGTTATTTAGTGTCCCAACTACCCCATTAAGGAGTCTACTACATTCATCTTATTTGGGGTGGTGAGGTGGGTTAAATTTGCACATTATATCTGAGGAAATAGAATCTTAAAGAATCAGTCAGTCTGCACAAGGAGAGCTGGACACAAAGCAGGACTTATCTACCCAGTGTGAAGGCCTTGGGTCTGCCTGTGTCAGGAAAGAGGTGTTTCTCAGAAGCCAGGCACTCGATGTAACTGTATGTTAATTCAGGAGCTGGGCCAAGGGGAAGACGCAGGCATGGTTAGGTTCACTCATGGGGACTCTATTGAAATGACTCTCAACTTAACAGAAAGTATTCCCCACTATATGTGAAGTTCAGAATCCTAAATTAGGTCCCCAAAATGCTCAGCGCTTGAGTTTTAAATATTTTAAGGTAATTTTAAGTTCTGGGGTGAGCCAGAATTATTTCTGTTCCTTTGAATGTGCGTGTGTGTTTGTGAATTTATTTGAAGAGTTAATTGTGAAAGGACTCCACCTTTTTGGTCAAGTATTACATTCTTACAAACAATGAATGAGATTTAACCACACACATTAGACTTGAATCTATTTTTTAAAAAATAAGTAGATAGAATCAAGATGGATTCTCACACTTAATTTTTTAAAAAATTTCTTCACTTCACCATTTAAATAGGAAACATTGATATTTATTTAGAGGAATGAAATAATCTAGAAGTTAAAAGAAGGAGAAGGAAAGAAAGAGGGAGTGAGGAAAAAGAAAGAAGGGAGAAAGGAAGGAAAGAAGGAAGGAGGGAAGGAAGGGTGGAAGGAAGTTAAGGAGCCCCTCTCTGCTCGGTGACTTCTATGATTGGAAAGCAGGCTTTGCCGTACTGTAATCTACGGCCAGTGAGGGGCCTGACTCTTTCTGGGCTGCATGTGTAATTACTAATACAAGTTCCTTAAGGGAGCTGGTCCTCCAGCAATGGACGCAAATGACATTCACAGGGTTGTTGGTTAAGTGGTCTCACACAGTGCCCTCAGATCTACATGGGTGAGGAGTGTGTGTGCGTTTGTGTGTGTGTGAGTGTGTGTGTTTCCTTTCTAGGATTTTTTGATTCTTTTGTTTTGGTTCTTTTGTTGAATGCCTATGGTTCTGTACCAAAGAATTAGTTGCTTCCCTGGACCATGCTAGATCCAGTGTCTTTGCTGTAGTAGTCATTTTCTACCTCCTTCACTTAGTTTCTGGCTTTATCCAGAAAGCACTGGATTAGTAAAGGGAACCTTCTGGGCAAAAAATAATATGCTTCCACTGCGTAGTTTCATGGGGAAGTATCTGATCTATGTACATAAGCCATCTTATTGCAAGAGTTCTCAGCTGGAGACTTTCTTCTCCTGGAGGACACGTAGCAATGTGGAAACATTTTGGTGGAGGGTTGCTCTGTGGGACAATTAGTTTGTAGAGATGAGGATACAATAAAGAATTATCTGGCCTAAACTCTCAAAATGCCAGGATTGAGAAATCCTGTTTTATTCTAATATCTGACATATTCTTTGTTAATATTTAATTAGAAATGATATTTATCAAATAGCCTTAGAATTAAATAAATGTAATAGAATTAGAATGAAATATATAGTTAGAATATATAATTAAATGTATACCTAGAATTTAAAAAAATAAATTTAGGCTTAAATATCCCTATCATAGGTGATTGCTGTGTGCTAATTCCAGATGCAACATGCACATTGCAGATACAATAAAAAGTGTAGCCCACAAGTACTGCTTGCTAGTCAGTAGATGGACTTAAGATTTTTGGGTGCAAAGGAAGAATGCCAAGTGAATCTTACTGTATTTCAGAAGAATAAGTACATGAAAGTTAAGAAACCCTTTCGGACAATATATATTGATTTCTCCCCTTTCTCCCCCAACTCTTTCAGTTTTACTAAAAGAGACTAGTGCATGTCTGGGATGGGAGGATAGGTGGTTTTGCTTCCTTCGTGTCAACTTTTCTACATGTCAGCGTTCAGTCTCTGCCTTGTGCCAGCGCTGGTTGAAGTTGAGGTTTGTCAGATGCGCCTGTCTTCTCAACAATGTGAGTGTTGCTGTGGTTGCTTTTAGCAATTAGGACTTGTTGCGTGGAAGGACTCCAGTGTTGGCTGAACCAATTAAAAGATCAATTAGTGCAGTGCGAGTGCTTAGAGAAGTTGTTTCTCTGACACAGAGCATCCGTCTGGAGAGCTACAGGCAAAACCAGCATTCGGAGTAGGTACTCCTTGCTCTCAGTTCTTTTGGTTTTCGAATGTTGTTAAACATTTAGTGGAAGCTATTAGTCAGTGGGCTAATAGGACAAAGAGGGCTTTTCCTGCCATGGGGCTCCCATTTATAATTAGACGGCCATAATTAGGTGAAAAGAATAGAGTAGTACTGACTCTATGCAAACACATTATTTTACTTTTATTTTTGCAATAACTCACTCTAAATTATTCCCATTGGTTATTTATGTATGGTTGGGACTTCCTGCCATTGTTTTTATAAGTAACAAAAAACAAACCAACTACTCATTTAGTTTTTGCTTTTTCTTCCTTTGTTGGAATCCAAGCATGTATGTAGCACATTGAATTTCCAGATTTCTGAAGGCAGAACTAACTCCTATAGGGATCCTCTCCTCAGGTGAGAAGTACATAGTCACTTCAGGTGCATGTTCTGAGCTATAAAGTATTTGTTCAGCAAACTTTGACACACTAGTGGGGCCAGTTGGCCTGAAGCCCGGGATGTGCTTCTTTTGGAGGGGCCAGGGCTAGTTTTGAGGGTTATGACTTGTGGGCCAGAAGCAAAAGTCAAGTCCTTGATTTTTTTCTCTGTGTTTTGAAACCCTTCCAGATTGAGGTTGAGGGAGGAGGAGGGAAACAGAGACGGGGAGGGAAGAAGAGAAGAGGAGAGAAGGAAGGAAGGGAAGAAGAGGGAAGAGAAGAGAGCCCAAGACACACTGAGCACCTGAAGCTGAAATCACTGTTGGCTGAATTCTGTCAAGAGTGTTGATATGAAATCTCTCTAAGAAAGTTCCATTCTTAGAGAATTAAATTGGACTAGAAGTGATGGAGGAGAACTTTCGTCTAGACAGAGATTAGTCACGTTACCTCCTGAGGGAGACACTTACCTAGGTCTCGCTCTGCCTCCTACTTGGCTCTTGTTCTGATCTCTTCAAAATGACAGGCATCTCCAGACCTTTCTCGATACCCAGCCACATGGCTACTGTGTATGCTTTCCTTCCCCTCTATGATCTCTGTCCAGACACCATGGCCCCCAAAAGTGAATCACACAGAAGATTCTCTAAAATTTTCCACAGTGACAGAAAGCATAAATAATGATCTTCTTTCAGCCTGCCTGGACCTAGAATGAGGACCTCTCTCCTGGGTGTCTGAAGTTCTCAGAACATGGGACTTGGGTGCTCAAACTGAGTCTGTCAGGAGGAGATAGATCATCACCCCAGCAGGCCAGGCAGGAGTTGGAGGAGGTAAGAAGGAGATAATCAGATAGTTACTGAAAGGGACTCAAGGGCGTTGTATTGGGGAAGGAGGTGACATTTGCACACGATCTGGTTTAGTAAGACAATCTCAGGGCAGCTATCGGGCCTTGCTGTATTTAGGAAAAACCCAGAAAGTCTTCTCCAGGGAAGAAAAAATGTTGACATTTTCAAAACTGCATACACAGCAGGGTGGATGTCATCAAATTAGGATATTTGGGGAAAGGATGTGGAGATGGTTAAAGTTATGCCAAGGAAGGATATGTATGTACTTTAGGGGTTTCAAATTTTTGTAAAGTAACTCCAAACAAGTGTTCTTTTCTCATGTGTTTGATGTGAATGTACATTATATGGTTCAAGATCATCCATAGTTTTGTGATTTTTAACAAAGAGCTCCAGATAAGAAGAACCGCTGGTGTGCAGCGGGCCTGGCACCCACCCTCCCTGCTACTTTTCAGGAAGCAAGTGTTAGGCAACCTCGCCAGTGATGACAGTGGCCTTACCACATGACAGCTAACTATGTGAATGGAGCAAGTCCAAAAAGGACCACGATGGCGTGTTCTGAATTGCCCAGACGCAGTGGCCTGAGACATGAAGCTTTATCCCACTGCAGACTTTCTTCTCTGACCTGAGGGCGGAGGGGTGACCTGGAGCTAAACAAGCCACTCTGAAACGAGGGAAGAGACAGTCACCAGGAAAGCTGTGGTTATTTTTGCTTTTTTTGAAAAATTAGGCCTGGCGTTAAAATAGTTTCCTGATTGTTTTGGATTGAATTCTGCACATGCACCAGATTTATTTTTTGAAGACCAAATACCCCAGTACTTTAGAATTTGCCTAATTTGAAGACAGGGCCATCACAGAAATAATTGGTTAAGATGAGATCATTGGGGTCAGTCCCTAATCTGATATGACTGGTGTCTTTATAAAAAGGGGAAATTTGGGGACAGAAACACACACACATGCACACACACACACACACACACACACGCACACACACACACACACACACACACGCACACACACACACACACACACACACACACACACACACACACAGGGAGCATCGACTGAGGATGTGAAGATGAGGACAGAGATCAGGGTGTTGTTCCTACAAAGACCAAGAAGAAACCAACAACATCAAAGCCTTGATTTTGGACTTTAGACCTCCAGAATTCTGAGACAACAAAAGTTTGTTGTTCAAGACACCTAGCTCATAGTATTTTGTTAAGGAGTCTCCAGGAAATTAACACACTGATAAAATTTCATTTGTATGCTTTCTCATCTCAAATGTAGAATTGCTCTTTGCTACAATTTATTTGCCTTTGGGTAAATAATAAATAAGCAATTATTGGAGGCACTATCTCTACACAAATGGAAAAATCATCACACAAACTAGGACAAGCTAGAAATTGGCTTAAGTAATATTTTCAAAAATCATGATTGGCAACCACCTACTTGTTTACAAGTAGGATTTTCCACCCTCTAGCACTCATCATTTATGAAAGTAAATATTAGTTGAAGGCCTCAGAAGATTTCCAATAAAACTCCTAAAAGACTCTTTTGATCTCCAGGCAGCTCCGAGGACAGATACGACTTCATTCCTTCTGGAAAATGCTTTGTTCTTTTGACTCCACTTAAGGAGGCAATAGAAAAGCATATAATACGTCAGGCTCTCCTTCTTTGTAGAACAAAGCTAATCCAGGTCCTTATCATATGAAACCGTACTGGGATATAATCTTTTAGAAGACATAAATAATTTTCCATAATACATTTTGCAATACTTTGATGTTTCTGTATATTTCTCCAAAGCAAAAGGATATGACAAACCTTACTTTATTTGTTTAGAGATTAGTTAAATGAAGTTGTGGTAATAATGTTAGAGGCTCAAAATTATTTTAACTACCAACTATAAAGGGACCAAGATAGTTTTAGTAGTTCCTGAAAAATTCTAAATTGCTTACCAGATTTCTCCTTCCTGTTTTGGTGCTAATGCCATGAATTTATTTTTCATGTATTTAATTTTCTCCTATTTTATTAACTGTGTACATGGACTTTAAAAGATTCTATAAGAATTCTTCCTCCCTTGAAGATTTTTACTACCCAGGTGAAAGGTACTTTTTCTTAGCATTTCTACTGTATGGGCTCAAACTCCTCTCTCTCTCCCTCCCTCTATCTCTCTTCCTCTCTCTTTCTTTCTTTCTACTGATGTGGATTAAGCTGGTAGGGAATTCTGGAAAGGTCTCTGGAGAGGAAGTCTCTGTCTTAGTGTGTCACATATCCCGTGGTAAAGATCTGAGTTTCCTTTTTGGCATGTGGAGCTGCTGAAGAATTTAATATGGGGAACGTTACAATCGGATTTGATCTTGGGGAAAACACTTTGGAAGCAGCTTAGAGAATGGGTCCGCGACCTTTGGGTGGGGCAATGAGAATAGAATCAGACAGACTTGCTGAGAGGACATTGAAGTACTAAAGGCAGTGGCACTGTGGGTGGAGAGGAGAGGTAGGAGGTAAGCAGAGGTAATAAAATTTTATCACACTGTAGACGCACACATCAGTCACTCTACTGATAGAAACCCAGATAATATGGATGACTTGACCTCTCCCTTTAAAATTTAGTGGCTGGTAAAGTTTAATGTATGGTAAAAGAAAATCAAGAGTCGTCACTTGGCCCTAGATATTTTCACCCCAACTCTGTTGGCCTCATTTTAACTATTTCAACAAACTCCAGGCCAAGAAGCCTGATCAAGGTGACACCGGGAACACTCAGTCCAAGTATATTCTGCCGTGTCTGTTCCTGCAGACACCTTGGTGGCATTATTATTTTCCGATTTCCCAGGGCACGGAGGGAGGGTGAGAGGTCAATTCAGTGTGGATTCCCAGCTATATCCAGATAGAGCCATCAAATATTTGTCTGCAGCCTATGGCTCCCTGGGCTGTGAACACTTGTCTCTGCATACGTGAAGGGGTTTATTCATTCTCAGAATCACACACCTACGCTGTGGCGTCAGAGGAGCCCTGCTCTTTTCTGTGGGAAGAACCTGATTTTGGTCAAAAGCTGAGAGGACCTGAAAGGGTTGTCTGAAGTTTGCTGTGATGACACTTCTCTAAGCCCAATAGGCAGGGAATGCCTGGCTGCCAGGTACAGCATGACCAGTTCCAGTTCACGTGGAAACCAATAGGTGGCAGAAAAATCTTTGCTACACTCCAGAGTGGAAAATGTATAGAGAAATCCTCATCAGCAGGGCTCCATCGCTGCGCTCCAGACACTGGGTACCTTAACGGTTGAATAACCAAGTGATTTCGAATTTTTGTATATTGTATATGCTTGGGTAGGGTATTGCTCAATGTCCTATAAGGTAGTTCCTATTAATTAGAATTCAAGCTTTAGAGCAGTTAGCCAAAATACTTAGCGACACAATCTGTTGACTTTAATCTTATGGCTAGAAAATGTATTCTCATTTTATATTTCCTCTTTTTGGTATGTAGAGAAAGTGAAAAAGATGCTAGTTTTATGCCCTTTGAAAGTGCTTATTCTTCACTGATTTAAAAGCAGAATAGAAAGCAACCAAGAGCTAGAATGAACGGGGAGAGAAGGGAGGAACAGGGGTTAAAAAAAGAATTAAAATGTACGCGCACCAACTCCCCAGGGTGAATGTAATCATTATGTACTGCAAACAAATAAAAAATTTAAAAAAATAAGTAAAAGCAGAATACATAGTACAAGTTAGTCCCTGTGAGTCCCAACTAACACACCCATAATGAGAGGTTCACAGACATATTAGAGATTTGGGACCTGCCAGATGGAAAAATCTGTCTTTTTGAAAAGCTAAAAATTTGCTCTTGGAATTTAAGTTCGGATACTAGCGTGGAAGTCCTCTCCAGCGTTATTTTCTGTCTGTGTGAATTTCTGCAGATAGTTTTTCTTTGATCTCCTGTATGAAAAGGTACATTTTTATGTGTATATATGTATGCACAGGATAGCTAAGATAGTTGTACTACTGAATTCTATTGCTTTATTGAAAGGAACAGTTAATATTGAATTGTTTGATCCATCTTACATTCCTATATTTGCTTATCTGAGTAACCAATCTGAAGATATCAATATGTAATACAATATTGTTAGTTGTTAATTGTTAATTTCCTCCATTGTTAATTTCCTATCACCTGGTCTGAAATTTTGTATTGTACTGTTTTCGTGTTATTTTGTAAATGTCTGTGTGTTTGTTTTTTTTGTTTTTTTTTTGTTTTTGGTTTTCCTCCGGTACCGGGAACCGAACTCACGACCTTGTGCTTGCCAGGCAGGCGCTTTTGCCGCTGAGCTAAATCCCCAGCCCCTTGTTTGTTAATATGTTTTCATTCTTTTATCTTTAAAATAAAAAAGTACATTTTTCAAACTAATTTAGGAGCAGCAAATGGGAAGATTTTAGAAAAAAAAAATCACAAGTATCTCAGTGGCTGATATACACAGGGACTTCCCCCTCCTCTAAAATAAAGAGATTTCTGGATTCTGTCCATCTGAAACACACACCCATGGGGTTTTCCAAATCTCTTCCTTTGCTTTTTTATTCCTGTGTCCCCAAGGTTGGGACCGAGGTGAGAGAGTAAGTAAGGTACTTGCCTAGTGCTACCATTTAAGGGGGCATGAAAAAAAAACCCTTGGAATCAACATAATGTTTTTAAAATCAGAATTGATGAAAAATATCCAGTGATGGTGAAGCAGAAGGAAAAACCAAGGAGACCGATCCTGTCTTTACTTAAAAATTTTGATGTTAAAAAGTGTTGCGTGACAGCATTATCTCGATGTCTCCATTTTTTGGTGTCTGATTAAATTCTGTGCCTCGGTCTCCTCACCTTAATGGCAGGAGCTGGTGCTCCTCATTCCCACAGTTTCACCCCTGCTTTCTGATCGTGTCTGTAAATATCCAGCGGCCCTTCACACAACAGCATCCTGGCCCCTCTACTGTCTACAGTTGTTTGTTATCCAGCTGCAAGCATGAAAGTGTCTTACAAATCGCTCGTGCTTCTTACGGCGGCTCAGTTAAAAGGTATGTACTATGTTCTTAAATAATTCCTCTTGTTTTCTTCTTTTAATTCCCCCCACTCTGCTCATGGCACCTCCACACATGGTGCGAGTACCCACTCTGCCATCTCCGCTGTGTAAAATGCTCAGACACTTCTGAAGCATCTTTTTCTGCAGAGATCTCCAAAGCCCTGTTGATCCTGTGCTTGCTTCTTTAAATAGATGGAAGAAATTGCTGTGAGCTGTACTTGTAAATTTTTAGCCATTTACGTCTACGAATAATAAGCAAATTGGCTGTAAATCTGCACACAGGTGATGTTGAATCCCTGCCCAGGGGTGTAAGGGCCAATCCGCGTCTCTTCCCGCCTTCTGCCAGAGGTACAGCTTTCCTTCTTGAGCTCTCATTCATTCTCCCTCTCGGTTTTCTCCTTCTGCTACCTGAGGGTCTTCTCACCCCACGGAAATCCAGCTGGTTGGATGGATGTCGCCCTGCGCCTTACAGCATCTTTTCCCTTGATTTATTCTCAGATGACTGTGAACCATCAGGACACTTTTCTATGGCATTTTCTATGGCATTCTTCTGTGACTGGAGATAGACTTCTTTTAAAAGGCAGATTGAACGCGTTCTTTCTCTACCTCTTCTTCCTCTATCCAGCCGTCAGATGCATGGTACTCCTGTCACAGAATGGTTGGGGATTGGAGTAGGCCAGTGGCAAAGGAATGTCCAGCTGTGCTGATAAAAGGAACTATCTGGTGCGCATGCGCTGTGCACAGGCCTGCTCCCCTCCCCCTCCTTCTCAAGGACCTTGGACTTCACAATCTTGCTTCTGAGTACACACAGAGCAGGAGGAAAAAGGAGTGGAGGCTGGAATATCAATTAGAAAAGTATAAATTTGGGGCCCAGAGTTCTTTAGGGGACATTCTGTGAATAGGTAATTTACGTATCACTTGGGTTTATAACATCTGTGTGTATTTATTCACTGTACCATAGAATAATAGTTACTGTTTAAAACATTTTTTAAGGGGCTGGGGATTTAGCTCAGCGGCAAAAGCGCCTGCCTGGCAAGCGCAAGGTCGTGAGTTCGGTTCCCGGTACCGGA
>NW_004955407.1:34574366-34666828 GCF_000276665.1 Chinchilla lanigera | reverse complement strand
AAAAAAAAAAAAAAAAACAAAAAAAAATAAAACATTTTTTAGTTACAAGCACAGTTTAGAAAGACTTAACTTGAACGATTTCAAGGAAAATTTTCTTTATTTAGAATCAGACTTTTGTAGTTAGATATTCAAATTAATTTTTAAATATTTGCATTAGCTCATTTTAGGGAAAATGATTTCTGTTTAGAATCAGGTTGTAGTTATTCAAACATTATGTATTGTAACTCTCTATTTGAAAATTCAAAGTATAGAAAATATTGTGCACAGTATGTCAATAACTATTTGGTGCTGTTATTTTTGAAAGACATCAGAATGTTTTCACTTATACGATTATTTGATAATTTATATTTTGAGAGTTATATTTGCTCATCTGTAAGGAATTTCAGGATAATCAGAGCAAAATAGAATGCATATTTAATTTAGTTAAATTGTCTTTCCTCTTCTAAACACGTTTAAATGCATGTTGGAGAAAAAGGTTGGATGGCTTATTTCTTAAGGTATAAAAGTATATCCTGTCTTTGCCTGAATATACAAGAAAACTAGGTTAAACCATTTTTTTCCACATAAAATTATTCTTGGCAACTCTTTGGGAAAATCTGTTAGCATGTCAAGATAAATTTTACAAGCAGTATCCAGGTTATGGAAATGGTTGCAAAATATCTCAGAGATAAAGGCTCTTTGCAGGACTAGGGTTACAAATATACGTGTGGATATATATATATATATATATATATATATATGGTTCTGTGAGCGCTCAAAATATTATGTTTGGTCTTGTATAAACTGGAGACACCTTTCATTATTTTATTTTGTTAAGAGATGCTCCGGTTAAACTGGATTTACAATTTTAAGGGAGCAAGTGGCAACAATGAATGACTTCCAATGATCTGGGAAACAGTGCTATCTTCTGCCAGGAGAATGAGCTCTGTTAGGTTTATCTCTACTGCTTATTGAAAGCTACAAATGAAGGCCTGACTTCACACCAACCAAATAAATTGCGTTCTATTATTTTGTAATTTTCCATCATTTTTTACCCGAAGAGCTTTGCATGTAAATGCTTGATTTGAAATTTCTGTTTGTCTCTGAGTGCCCACTGCCACTTACTCTTCCTGGAAAGAAAAGTTACACAAAGAAGGCATAGTCACCCACCATAAAGTTCATTTCCGTAGGATCAGAACTACTAGATAATTGGGATCTACTCATTGAAAGCACAGATCTTGGAATCAGACAGTCTTGAGTTGAAACTGCATTACCCACTATCGCTGGCTGTGAGACACTGGGAATGATGTCACGCACTCTGATCAGAGCTCTTCTTTACTCTTCCCATACAGCTACAGAGAGAAATAGAAGGACAATGTGAAGTGTTGAGCCTGAGAGGAGGGCACTGAGCATAGCTAATAAATGATGCTGATTTTGTGTAGTGCCATTAGGATGCCGATTACAGTCTACTCAGGGGCAGGGCAGTACATAGAATGTGAGAAGGAAGCAATAGGCAAAGTAGAGCTAGACATAGTGATGTATGCCTGCGATCTCAGCACTCCGGGAGGCTGTGGCAAGAGGATTGGGAGTTCGAGCCAGGCCTGGGCAGCTTAGTGAGACTGTTGCACAATGTAGACACGGTAGATAGAAAGGTGATAGAAAGAAAGAAAGAAGAGAGAAAGAAGAGAGAAAGGAAGGCAGGAAGGCTGTAGATGAAGCTCAGTGCAAAGGGCCTGGGTTAAGGGAAAAAGAAGAAGAATGAAAACGTGTTATGTGCATGTACCAATTCCTCCATGCTGAACATAACTATTGTATACTGCAAACATGGACTAACAAAAAATTTTAAAAAGTTATTATTTTAAAAGAGGCACTAAAGCCTGGTGTGGTGGTGCACACCTGTAATCCCAGCACTTGGGAGGCTGAGGCAGGAGGATCGTTGTGAGTTCCAGGCTAGCCTGAGCTACACAGTGAGCTCAAGGCCAGCATGAACGGCATGGTGAGACCCTGCCTCAAAAACACAAAAAGAAAAGGCAATGAAAAGGGCGAGGAGCTAGCACCAGAGTCTGTAATGCTGGTTGGGATGCTGCCCGGGGAGAGCTCAGTTCGTATCAGAGTACCAGGACCTGTGCTGGAAGAACTGGCTGATGGAGCTGGGCAGTGAAGACCCTCGCCCTCCGGAAGCACAATGGAGATGCTCCTGGCCCCTGCCGAGCACCCTGTCCCCAGGCAGCCTCTTGTCATCTCCACCCCAGGGCCTTCCTTTCTGGTCCCGTCAGCAGTGTTAGGCCGCTGGCTCTTGGACTTGGACTAGAGCTTCCTCACAGCTTCCTGGCTGTCTGCTCTCCTCTTCTACAGTTTGGCAGGTCTGCTCAGCTTCCTCTCTGAGTTTATTCTATTTTATTTTATTTGCCATGCTCAAGATTGAGCCTAGGGCCTGCACACTAAGATGTACCACCAGTCCTTTTTAAATTACCATTTTTAAAACTTTTGAGACAGGATCTCCCTATGTTGCTAAGGTGCTGGGCTGGGCTCAAACTTGTAATCACTCCTGCCTCAGTTTCCTAGACTGTTGGGATTATAAGTATGCACCAACATGCCTGGCCCCTATGTTTAAAGTTCAACTTTGGGCTGGGGATGTAGCTCAGTAGCGCAGTACCTGCTTGGCAAGTGTGAGGGACTGAGTTGATTCCTGGTGCCAAAAAAGAAAATAGTAAAATAAATAAATAAATAAATAAATAAATAAAAAAAAGATTTTTTAAAAAGCTCCTTAAAGTTCATCTTCATTAAAAGTGTTATCGGAGTTCTAGGGTGCTACGGGCTCCTTCTGGATATTCTTTCTAGCTTCTTGATGTCCTGAACAAAGACTTGACAAGACAGATGCAAAAGGTAGCAAAGTTTTACATTTATTAAAGGTAGGAAAAGAAGTATACTCTGTAGAGGAACTGTGGGCCAATTAAATTCGGAAAAGAAGTATACTTTTCAGGGTGAGGCTGGGTCACGGAAAGAGAGATCACAATTTCCACAAGGTTAGTGTATCCGCATGTTGACATCTGGGCCACCCTATCAAAAACCTGCTTGATTTCATGCCAGAAGAATTGAAACAGCCTTCTTTGGTCCCAGGTACAAGGCTTGGATGTATGTGTCTTAGGTCCACATGACTGACAGGCCGCACCCTTGCCAAGTCAGCTGGTCCTGCCCTAATCTCTTGCCTCAATAAGATTAGGCCTATTTTTTACTTTGTTTAATTTATACTAACTTTTCTAATCCCCCTACACAAGTCAGCTAGGCTCAATATTTATTTACTACAGAATTTATCACTGAATATTTTAAAAATCTTTGAAAAATATAAGATTCATCTTAAAATTGAAGAATTTTTAGAATTAATTAGAATTAATTTTAAATAGGGTTATAGTGAGGAGTCCGAGAAGCATCTCCTCTGCTATCTCAAAGAAGCAAAGTGATCCAATAGTCTTTTTTCTTTATTTGGTGATCCTGTTTTGTTAAAAAAAAGTTGTGATAAAATATACAGAACATGACATTTATCACTGTAACCATTTTGAGTTCACAGATTAGCAGCATTAAATGTATTCAATGTACTTTGGCCCCTTCCCCACAATCAGTACTAAAACCTTTTTCTTTGTTTCCAAAACAAACTCTGTTAATTAAACAATAGTGAGCCCCACCCAGCAGCCTTTCATAACCTTTATTTATGTATCTTCTGTCACTGAGAAATGAGCTGGCCCAGCTAACCATGGGCTTCATAACCAGATACCACCAACTTAGTTTCCTGAGGCAGAATCCATCTGTTATTTTGCACTTTCTATAAAGAGAAGTCCAGGCAGGTGCAGTGGGATCTTCGGCTCGGGGTCAAATAGGCTGCAGTTAAGATTTTGGCTGAAATCCCTTCCCCTGTGGCTGGATAACAGAGGTCCTCATTTCCTCACCGGATACTGCTCTAGGATAGCACCTAGCACCTGAGGGCTGCCTGCTGCTGCTCCTGGCCAGGGTGTCCCATAGATGGCTCATGGCACAGGAGCTGCTGCTTTTTCCAGGTTAACAAAGACATACATCCTTGCCTTTCCCTGTGTGACCAATGGGGGAAAAGTGTCTTAACTATCTCACCTGCTGAGTTCAGGCCCACCCCAAATAATTTCCCTTTTGTCATTCTATGGAATCTAATCACAGACTGACACATTGCATATACAGGTCCTACCCTCTCTCTGAGGAAGGGATTTGATCAGGCTGTGGACACCAAAGGAAGTCTCAGGGAACATTTTAGAATTGTGTCACCACCTTCCTCAAGAGGAATTTGAGCCTTCACCTGAAATTCTCTACAGTAGGGAATATAAATAAATTTCTTTCTGTGCTTTATTTCTATGAAGTTATTTCTGATGTTCTGTTGTTTTAAAGCTTCTAGAATGGATATCAAGACATACAATATAGATCCCACTTCTAACTCATGTGAACTTGATCAGATCCTTCTAATTTCTGGATCTTTTAATCAATATTTGTACATACAAAACCCTCACACAATAAGCACTGTAAATTTGTGATGTTCTGGTAATCATGTATTCACTCAACACTCACCAGGCATTTACCATGCCCTCAATTCTGGGCTAGATGCCCAGGAGCTGTGACTTCTGCCAGGTACAGATGTCTGATCAGGATGTCTCCTAAGTCACTTATCACTGAGGATACAAAATGACCAAAGCAGCCCATAGGTCTTGCCTTCATAGGGCTGCTATTATCATCATGCATGTATAAAGCGCCAAACGGTGGTAATTGCTATGGAGAAAAGTCATCTGGGAAATTGAGCCTGCTGGTAGAGGGGTGCTGGAATTCTTCCAAGGGCTGCTCTTGTGTTAAAAAGAACCTTGGTGATACCAGGCAGTGGTATCCAAAATCAGCTCTTGACAAATAGTCATCACTAGAGAGAAGCCTTCCTGAAACATCTGGCCTGTGGGATGTTTGCAGCTGCTGTTGGGAGAGTTTCACATCTGTGCCCTGACTCATCAGGAGGGAACCTTTCAGTCCTGCGAGCAGCCAGAGGCAACAACACAGGAATGAAATGAAATGACAGACGGTGACAACAGACTATTTTATTGATCCTCATTTGCAGTACGGTTCGAGTGCCTGCCTTGTGTGGAGCTGGTACCTGTGCATGACACATTTTTAGTCTTTCTTCATTCTCTCCCCACCCTCCGTCTCTTGAGTCCCTTTGAGAAAGATCTTTTTTCCTCCTTCTTAATGTTTGTTCCTTTATTTTGCTCTGTATTTATGCTTTGGGTCTCTCATAGAAGAGAAAGAGGTGATATTTAAGCTTCCGTGTCTAATTTATTTCACTTAACATTATAGGCTCAAGGTGCACGCTTTTTCTTACAAATGACTCAGGTTTTTCTTTCTTTATGACAGAGTAGTAGTCCACAGTGTGTGAATACCACATTCTTTATCCATTCATCTATTTTTTTTCTTTTGGTACTGGGAATTGAACTCAGGACCTTGCGCTTGCCAGGTAGGTGCTTGTGCTGCTGAGCTATACCCGCAGCTCCTATCCATTCATCTGTTAATGGACATATGGCCCTCTTCCAAGATTTAGCTATTACGAGCTGTACTGCTGTGAACATAGGTATGCATGTATCACTGTAATATCAGGTCTTTAACTTCCCCGAGAAGTTACCTAGCAGGGGGACGGCTGCAGCAGATGGAATTTCTGATGTTATTTTAGGAAAGCAATTCCAGGGAACATGGTGACTCCGAGGTCTCCCAGAAATAGGCCACGCGGAAGCAAAGCCCAACTCTTCTGACTCCTCATCCATGGCTCTTCCCGCTACCTCTCCCCAGAGTGACCTCGGGACCCCCGCCCTGCTCCTGCTGGTCTCTGAGGGCCCAGTGAGCATTTATTGGAAGCTGGATTCCTTTCCTGGGCCCAGTGCAACCAAATACCCAGGACTGGGTGATTTAAATAACAGACATGTACGGTCTGCAGTCCAAGGCCCAGGAGCAGGCAGGGTTGGTTTCTTCTCAGAGTCTTGACAAAGAAAGTTTCCAAAGCTCTCCTCTGGCTTCTGGAGTCCAGTCCTGCGGCCCTGGAAGCCACATCCTCAACTCCACCTTCACCATCACATGTGTTCTCCCTGCCTGGCTGGGACCAGCTGTCCCCCTTAGATAAGAACCCTGGGCACACTGGCTCAGAGGCTCACCCTCTCTCCGCATGGGAACTGGTTAGGTCTGCACTGGCCCCATTTCCAAACTAGGCCCTGGTCAGGGGCCCTACAGGTTGGAACTTCAACATGTGGATTTTGTTGACTCCATGTCAGTGACGTCAAGACAGATGCTTTGGACCTAGCACTCAGCATGCAGAGGCGCTCAGTGAGAGTGTGCCGGCGACTGCCCCGTGCCTCCCCTGGTTTCCACATCGCATCATGTGATCTGCACCCTGGGGACTCATGTGGCTTTCCCCTCTCAGCCCCTCCCAGTCACTGCCACCCTCCATTGTTGTGGTCCATCCTGAGGATCTGGACCGATGAGAGAGGGCTACACAGCCTCTCCTAGTTCCTCACAGATGAAGGTTGACAGGGGGCGCTGACTGGTGGACATCCAACTCCAGTAGGCAAAGCCTGCCTAGAGGTAAATATCTTCAAGGTGGCTCTGAAAGAACACAGGGTCAGGCCCGGGCTTGCCTGAGCTTCCATCTTTTCAGCAGAGTCCAAACTCCAATGGCTGAAGTGTCTTGGCCTGGTCCTTCCATGCACTTTGTTCTAGTTAGATCTCGCCATGAATTACTTCCAGCTCCAGAAGTAAAGGCAGCTCCTGGGAGGTGTATCTTAGGGTTCAGCTCCAGTCCTATTTCCTCCATGAAATCTTCCAGGGCTTTTTTAAATCAGGAAGGGCAGCTTCTTCCACTGAATTCCTATTGCAGATACCATCTCAACAGGATTCTTGTCCCAGAATTCATTGTATTATAACTTTTGCCCAAGGGATCAGATAGGGTTGGTCTATAAATAGTCTTATGTGTTAACAGAGTAAGTTTTTAAGCACAGGGATACTAAGAAATGCCACCTCTATCTTAATTAATCTTTTCTTTTACTCCAGTACTGCAATTCCTTTTAGAGTAGGAAGATGCTGTATACCAGGATTATCAAGATAAGATACCTACCTCAGTTTATACTAAAGTGTGAGTGACTGATATGACATGTTTGTCCAAGATAAGATTTTGATAAACCATAAGGCAGCACAACACATGTTGCTGGAAGGGAAGAGGTAAGGGATCCTAGAAAAATAGAACCAATGCAGGAGAAAAAAATTATTAAAAGAGACATGAACCATTGGAGATCAGTCTTACTTACTCTGCAGTTTTGTTTGTAGCTATCTCTAGGGGAGAAAAGAAGCCGTGAAAGCTTCCAGATACTGTGGCTCCCAAGAGAATCATTCTTTCCTCCTTCCAATTAGGCTGTTTACCTTTCCTTTTCAGTACAAAGAATGTTCTTTATAAAGACATGTTGAATGTCCAGACATTTAAAAGCTAACAAGCTTTACATTTTCCTTTTTTTTTTTTTTTGTACTAGGGGTTAAACACAGGGCCTTTGCACTGAATTACATGCCCAGCCCCTTTTTATTTTAAATTTTGAGATAGGATTTCTCTAAGATAAGTCCTGGGCAAGACTCATATTTGGGATTCTCCTGCATCAGCCTCCTGATGTGCTGGGATTACAAGCTTGTCCCATCATGCCTTGCTCAGCTTTGCCCTTGAACTTGATCTCCTGTTCCAATAGAGATACTCCTACTTATAGATAATCATCTAGATAACAAGAAAAAGTTATAGCCTGGACATACGTACTTCTGTGAAATGACCGTGAAGAGAGTAGGCCAGCTCACTGGAACTTCTCAGAGACCCAGTGAGTTTAGCGATGTGGGTCTATGTTTTCCCAAGACAGCTGCTTGGTAGACAGCGGTCTCTTGTCTTGTGTAATTTAAAACATGTCCCTCCAGACCACTAAATGGCTAGCGAGTCCTGAAGCTCCATTCACGACCTTTAAGAGAGAGAAGTTTGTTACATCCAGCCAGCTGGTTAGGGCGCCGTGACAGGTGTGTCTCAAATCTTGAGTCAGCCTTCAATGTTTGATGGGAAAGCTCAGCCAGAGACAAGCCAGAGAGCTGCCTTACATCTGTAAGGCCGAGCTCAAGCTGAATGATTGGAATACACACACATTCACATGTTGTTTTCTCAAAAAGGTCAGCTGTGGCAGCCGCCAAGAAGAAATGCCAGACGCTGTCGGCTTGGCTGTGCCCTGCCATACGTTCATTCGTGGGCACAAAGCCGAGACCCATTCTCCAGCCCAGGCCAGACTTAATGCTTCATTACCTTGCCCACCTCGACACGGGATGGAGGGTTGAGCCCTGAGCAGTAATAGCTGGCCATAGTGATCAACATAAATTACTGTATGCTTGAGTACTTGGATGTATTTCCAGTCTATATTCCGAAATAATTTGCTAGGGTACTTAGCAAACCATGGAGATTTGCTCTTAAGTGAATTGACTCTAGTAAATATTTTCTAATCCAAAAGGTCAACTTTCACGCAGCAAGCAAAATAGAAGTAATGCAAAGCTGTGATTTTCTTTATTGAGACTATGCCTTTTCTAGTAATTGATTTTTGAAAATAAAAGAAGAGATCACTCTTCTATGTATTTGTTAGGTATCAACACTTATGTTCAGTATTATATTAGGCAATATGATCATCTTACATGTGCTTTAATGTTTTGAGTCTCATAACCGAAAGTTGTGCAAGTTGGAAACTTCTACTAAGAACTTTTACTAGTATTTGATATTTTCAAACTTGGATGGATCCATATTCCAAAGGTCACTCTTGCCAGAAAATAAGAAATCTGAATGGTTTACAGAGAGAGCTGGAAGCTTTGAACACATAATTTAAAGCTCCAACTGTAATAAGAATGGAATGATCAAAGCTGAATTCTGCTGCAACTTGTTAGGTGACATGTTGCCTTTTCTGTCTGTCACAATATCTTTAGAAAGCATTGACAAATTTTAACAAAAATAACACACTGTTAAACAATGGAACCTGTACTTTAACTTTGACTCACCTTCTTGACATTGAATAAAAAAGTGCCAAATGCAATTTCCACAGTCATTTCCAGTAGATTGCAATGAAATTTGATTTGAGGTTATAGAACTAACTATGTGATACTCAGGGCTGGAAACTGCATCTCTTGGATAGCACTGTGCCAAAGGAACTCTGTGTGTGTGAACTTATGTTTGTCCATTTGATGGTTAAATGCATACTCGCAAGACTGCGAATGATTTTGAGATAATTTGTAAGTTATCAACATACATATATATATATTACTCTGCTAATTTGCAAGGTAACACTGGTTTAAAATATTTTTTTTAAAAAAGGAAACAAATTAGCATACCTTTAATTCTTATGCTAGTGGGGTCTTTCTTCTCACTTAGTTATGCCTAGGAAGTTGACACAATTTGGATTCAGAATTTAAGGCATCTCAAAGAGCACCTTGGTCAAACCCTCAATGTAAAACAGGGTCCCAAGACCTCAGCTGTGGGGCATCCTGCCCGAATTACATGACTAGAGAAGGGTTCTGTCCCCTGGAGCTCTTTCTTTCTTTGAAAAATGACTGCTAGTACATGTTTGCAGTATATGATGCTTGTGTTCATTTTAGGGGGTAGGTACATGTAATCAACGTATCTTTCTTCCTTTCATTCTCTTTTCCCCCCTCCCCCTCCCCTTCTCCAGTCCCTTTCTCGTTTGCAAGTGAACTGTCACCCTGTTTCTTACTGTCTTTCATTTTTTAAAAAATATATTTATATTTTGGGTTACTCATATAAGAGAATCCATGTGATATTTAAGCTTGTGTTTTTGATTCATCTCACTTAACATTAGGTCTCAAGTAGATCCATATTCCTACACAGGACTCAAGTTTATCCTTCTTTGATATATAAATACTACATTTGCCTTATCCATTCATTTGTTCATGGGTATATTGGACTCTTCTAAAATTTAGCTCTTACGAGTTGTACTGCTATAAACATGGGTATGCGTCTATCCTGGTGTTTTTAAGTCTACCACATTTGTAGTGCCACAATGTTACATTTCACCTGTACATTTTCAGTTATACCCAGTGAACGATTGTCGGCCACACTCTGGAAAAGGATGTTTATAGCACACTAAGGTATTTAGGGCAAAGGGAGAGGGACTACACTCATATAACTGTTGCTACTTTATATTGTCATACTTTTTTCTGTTTTGTTATTAGCTGTGGCTGTTAATTTACTACTGTCCTAATTTATCAACTGAATGTTAGCAGAAGTAGTCTATATGGGAGAAATAGGATTTACAGAGTTCATTATTTTGTGGTCCCAGTATCCCCTGGGAGGTCGTGAATAAGAAGGGGGATACCAAGACAGGATTGCTTCTGGTATTGGGAAAAGTGGAGATGACTACAGTATACCATTGTGTTCCAGGAAGTCTGGGGCCTTTTTGTGAAGCACCTGTCTGGTCTCAGTTCTTCACAGTTGCAAATTCTACTCCTGATCTGTCTTGGGGCTGGGGAGCTACAGCGCATTCCCCTGGACTGCACGTTCAGAGCGGAGCTCAACATTCAGACCTCTGACAGTATCTTTAGTGAGGTATTACATATTCGTGTCTGTATAAAGACATATGTTTGTTTAACATAACATTTGAAATATATAATCATTCCATGACCATGTTTTAGTATTTCATTTAGTGGACATGGCTGGGTTCTCTTAACATTGACTGTTAGTACTGATGACTCGTAGAACCCCTTTCCTCTTTCAGAAAGGTTGGATGAAATGCCTGTTTCTTGCAGCCAGAAAGTACAGTGAGTCCTGGCTCCGTCTCAATTTGTTAAATTCCACAAATTCTTCAAGAAAATTTCCCTGCATGTTCTGAGACAGGAGTCACCATGTTCCTTCCCACTCCCAGCACATTGAAACTTTGCATTTTAGTTTGCCCTGCCTGCACTGCATCCTACCCCATAAATAGGAAGGCCCCTCCTTAATGGCAGAGCCAGGGTCCCCAGCTTGGTGTTTTGTGCTCAAACTACCGGCTTGGAGGTGGTCATGGGTCCTCCCTACTTAGTGAATGATGAGGAGTCCAGTCACATCCGTGCACATGGAAAAGACAGAGAGAAGTCAGGTAGTGGGGCTGAGGGCTCGGTTTCTATGGCTAGGGAGGCTGCACTTTCTCCCTAAGGTAATAGAGGACCACCAAGGAGCAGTGGTTATGGAGCACTGCTGTGAGTAGAACAGACCTCTGGAAACTTGACCTGAGAAAGTCCTGTGAGGAGGTCTTCAGGGAAGCCTTTGCAACATTTCAGACAACTGGTAACACTGATGTGATCTTGTTGGTAGTAGAAAGGTAAGCACTGGAGTTGTTTTGATATTAGTATTGATTAGCAATTGGCTTGGAATTGATTGGATCACATAACTACATTAAAAATGACCTTATAGATCAGTCTACACTGTTATTCTGCCCTGGGATCGTCCCTGAAACACAAGTAGCAGGTAGTCAACCACAGATGGGACTCTGGCCCTTTCTCTCTGCAGCACTTGTCACCTTTGCACAATACTAATATTTTCCCTTATAGTGAGCCAAGTCTTCCTTGTCATTCCCATGCATGGGTCCTGATTTGCCCTATGGAATACTGCTAAATACATCTACATGATAGTTCATGAAATGTTTGATAATAGCTGCTCTGTTCCTCTTCCATACTCCCAGTCGGGTCTTTTATCACATGACACTAAATTTCCTTGCTTATGTTTGTTTTCTCTCACTCTTGACTTTGTTTCACACAAAGTCTAAGCCAGCACTTTTTCCAGTAGATATTTTTGAGTTAGAGCTTCAACTGTAAACTCAGGAGAAAAATAAGTGAAAAGCACCAAATATATGGGTATGATCAAAGCATACAGTGCATGTTTAAATTTTTAAAAATTTTGTTACAATAAAAGATGCACTACCATTAACACCCCTCTACGTTCTCTCCCTCAGTTTGAACACACTTACCCCCATTGTTATCACCACTTTATGAAGTAGTTCTGAAAGCTGTCTTCTGTCATGGCTGCCTTGATGTCCTAAATTAATCCAAAACATTTACCTTTCATGGTCATTTTGACTTTGGGGAAGAGCTGGAAGTCACACAGTGCCAGATCTGGTGAATAAGGAGGAAGAGGACACACTATAATGTTTTTATGGGCCTGTCTTTCCTTTGAATGATGTACGGCAACAACATTCAGTGAATTTTTGATCACATCTCATAAAGACATGAAAAAGGACTTTCAGAACTGCCTCAGAAAGCAGCAAGAACAATAGAATAAGTGTGTTCAAAGAGAGGGGAGTATTTAGAGGGGGATTAATGAATATGCCTTTTACTCTGATAAATTTTTAAAATTTAAACATTCACCATATATTTCAGTCATATCTTGTAGGTCCTTTGCTACTCAAATCTTGACACAAAGTGTGTGCAATGTAATAGGTGTAGTTGTTTGTTTGTTTGTTTGTTTTTTCCGGTACTGGGAATTGAACTCATGATGTTGCGCTTGCCAGGCAGGCACTGTGCCACTGAGCCAAATCCCTAGCCCCAATAGTAGTTTTAAGCTATTGTGTTCTGGGACTATTTGTTATGCATCAGTAGATAACTAATACAAACGCCCCTTGCTATCACTAATGCAGAATAACAGAAATGAAGATGAGGGTAAGTTTCCCAGCTCAGAATGGTGATTTTTGTTTTTAAATTTTTCTTATTTTGAAGAGAAAAGAACAATCAAATTAATAAACAAAACACAAAAACAATAAAAATGATACAGAATTTCAAACAAGGTGATAGGAAATTGACAATGGTTGTTGCATTACATATTGCTGTCTTCAAGCTGCTTAGTCAGATAACCAGATGTAGGTATATAATATCGATCACTTAAACATTAACTGTTCCTTTCAATAAACCAATAGAAATTAGTAGTACAATTATCTTACCTATCTTTGTATATATGTATATATTATTTCCTTTTGAGCAGTTTCTTTCCCTTTCACAATATCTATTGTACCTTTCAGATTTTATTTACTCTTTCAATTTCTTACACTAGGGAGACAATACAATGTTTACACATGTGAGTCTGATTTATTTCATTTATGAGTGTGGTCTCTAGTTGCATCCATTTACCTATAAAAGCCTCGAGTGTATCTTTCTTTATTACTGAGTAATATTCCATTATACGAAAATACAACATCTTTATTACCCATTCTTCAGTTGACGGGCATTTGGGTTGTATCCACCATTTAGCTATTACAAATTGTATCGCTATAAACATGGGTACACATATGTCGCTGTGATTTGATGTTTTCAGTTTTTCTGGAAAAATGCCCCAAAGAGAAATAGCTGGGTTGAATGATACCTGTAATCCTAGTTTACTGAGGAATCCCCACACTGATTTCCACAGTGGTTGCACCAGGCTACACTCCTACCAACAGTGGAGAAGTGTTCCTTCTCAGAATGGTGATTTTTGAAGCAAAATGGAAGACTACCTGTAACCACAGTACCACTGGCGGCAGAGGATGCATTACAGAACAACTATAGAGATGACACAAAGCCCAAGAGTAGCAAGGAGGGCAGTTAGGGAGGAAGAAGGAAAATGCAGTTCTGACTGTTTATGGGCTCAGCGAGACTCACCAAATATGTACCAAACACAAGTCCTGGCTTGGGAGAAGTGATCTGAGTGCTGGTCAGTTCACCAGGCCTGCGCGTAGAAATCTTATTTATATCGCTTTGGTTATCCCTTACATCTTCACACACTGGGGGACCATGCATATTGACTTTACATTTTTATCCTGGGATCTGTGAGGAGAAACAACAGAAATGGATCAAGCAAAGGATAGGATGATCCTGAAAATGTGAACCAAGTTGGATCATAATGCAAAATGCAAAGCTTTTAGAAACGTTACATCCAAATTACATTTGCTTTTATTCATTCATTTATTTCATACCATTTGATAAACATTTATTCCATGCAATGTTATTCTAGGCCTGAAGGATCATAGTGTCTCCTAAAGAACAAACACAAAAACCACTACAGTGCTGAGCAAATGAGAAAGGATATACATAGATACCATGGACTACTTTTTGCTATACTACTCTATTGGTGTAAAGAAGCATGAATTCTCATAGAAACCCAAATTTACCTTAGAGGTCTCTTTAACATGTTATAACTCTTTACAGTTGTATCTATTATATGCTAAAGTTCTTTTTTTTTCAAATCTTGTTAAAATTTAATAATCATCTATGCCTATTCAGATATTTCTTAGGAAAATATTAGTAATAATAACATATAATAGCAAAATGAACAATTATGACATTAAAAATTTTTGAGCACTTGCTATTGACTAAGCATGGGACACTGAGTCTGTCATATGCCAGAGTGTCTAATCTTATAAACCCCTTGTTTCTGTTGTGTACTGCTTTTGTAGGTTTAAGGCAAGGGAATTTTGGATGATAGAGTCCTCCTCACCTCCCGCCAGTCCATGCTGGAGATCGAACCCAGAACTTCCAGAATGCTAAGCAAGAGCTTCTCACTGAGCTACACACCCAGCCTTGTGAGGGAATTTGTATCTTGTTTAAAATCATGTAGTTGTTCAGAAGCCAAATACTGTACTGCCCTTGCTTTATTGTCTTTCAGGCATGCCTCCAGCATTTGATAAGCCTTATAAAATATTATGCAAATTATTAACAAAGTGTTAAATAAGATTTGCAGTTACAGCCATATGAATTAATGGGTTTTGGAAATAGTTACCCTGTAGTAAAGCTGAGAAAAAATAAGGCAATTATTATCAAGTATTGGATTTTATAGTTAAGGCAAGACTACACTACTCAAAGGAAGAGAAACACTCAAAGTGAGCCCCTTGTTCATCTTAGAGTCCTGCCTTTCAAAACTGTGATACATGGGATGGAGAGAGACCCTGGCAGACCAAAAGAGGGTGAAGTCTGAGGCATCTTCAACAATGACAACTGCTTTTCAGAATTCTGAAGAGAAGAGGACTGTGCAGAGAAGGAGTTTCAGGTATTAGCGCAGGCCTCTTGAGTTCTTGGTTGAATACTAAGCTCTGTACGGCAGATGCCTTCAAGATATCTGGTAGGGTAGAGTTACTGGAGACCCAGAAGAGATATAATATTGAAAAATGCTGGAATTTTAATGAACTGAGCCTGAAATTTCAATGAACAGTATAGAAAACTGAAGACAATCAGATCAGATCCCCAAGAAATCCATACCTTAGAAAGCTGAGCATATCTAGACCACAGAGTGATGACTACTATACAGTACCCTTGACTAAACCTAAAAGTTCTGCAAGATCTAGTTGATTAGCCAGTAAATTTATGCTTTAAAAGAAAACAACTCAGTAATAATTAAAGGAAGCCCCCCCAAAAATAGAAAGGAGAAGCAAAAGAGGAATTTAGATTTTAATAGCATAGTAGTCACAATACCCAAAATACAACAAGATTGTAGTAAACAAAAAATATAGCAAATAATCAGAGTAAACAGATGTACACATAAAATAAATATTTGAATTAGCAGACAATGTCTTTAACACTGCTGTTGTACATGTGTTCAGGAATTTAAAGAAAAAAATATGAGCACGTAAATGAACCGATTGGTGCCATCAGTTTGATAGAAGGAAAACTATCAACTATGACAAAAAAAGAGATTTCTTTAGAATTGAAAAAGAAAGCATCAGCAGCTGAATGTTTTTCTAGAAGAGTTTTGCAGCATATTGGAAAATGCAGGAAGATAAAAAATAAACACGACCATCTACAGAAATTACTAATATAAAAAATTGAAAATGATAAAAAAGAACTTACTCAAACCAAAATAGAAGAGTAGAAAAGTACGAGGGGAATGGAGCTTGAAAATGATGAAGATACAGTATATATATATATATATCTCTATATATAGATATATATATATACACATATAGATATAGATATTTCCTCCAATGACTAGGATTATTATGTACTCCAAACATATACCAATAAAAATAACAGTGTGAAGAGAGACTCAGTTCTATATCATTTGATTTATTGTACAAGGAGGGAGAACAGAGAAGGAAAGAAAAGAAGGCAAAAGGGAAAAAAGATTAAATTCCAAATTGATGAATATTGGTAACTTGCTGGTTCGAGAAGCTCAGCAAACCCATAGAATAAATATGAAGAAATAGTTATTAAAAATAAGAATAAAGAAACACTTGAAATCAGCCAGAGAGCAATTAGATACATGAGGAGAATGTAAGAATTATTTTAGAAAGCTGAGTCAAAATGACTATGAACGAAGAGATGATGGGAAAATCTTTCTATGATGTTGAAGAAGCAACAACTATGTTAGCCTAGAATTTTATATCCAGCAGAAATATCCTGTGAAAATGAAGCAAGAATTTATTTTAGATCATTGAAAACAGAAAGAATTTATCAACAGTAGATTTCCACTAAAGCAGTATTAAAGGAAGTTAAGGCGGGCTGGAAAACAGGTTACCAGCTAGAATCTGGGTATTCAGGGAGGCATGAAGAGTGCTGTTACTGGTAAATATGTGGAAAAATAAAGAGTTTTCTTTTGATTCTTACACTTTCATTAAGTGAGAAAAATAAAAATGTATTGTGTGAATTACAACATTACCTAGAAAAATGCATGACAACCAGTAACATAAAGGATGAGAGACAGTAAATGAAATTATATTTTTGTTAGCTTCATACACAATTGAAGCACTATATTATTAACTTGAGATATACCATGGGTTAAAGACATATAATCTCTAGAGAAAATAGTGAAAAATAAGATATTCTAATAACCCAGTAGATAAGATAGAATGTGTATAAAATATGATATCAAGGGATGAAAAAAATAAAAATGGAATACTAAACTTTAAAACAAAAGAAAATATGCAGGAAGATTGTAGGATTAAACTCAACCACCCAATCATTGTATTAAATATAAATGTGTGTGATTAAAAAACAAAAATTGTACAATTTTATTTTTTAAATAACATTTTAAATGTGGAGATTTCGCTAAGGGAATACAAATAAAAAACTGGACAAGACAAAATGCAAATAATATCCAAATATGGCGGTGCATCCCTGTAATTTCAGCACTGAGGCAGGAAGCTCACAAGTTTGAGTACTTCCTGGGCAACTTAGCAAGAATTTACCTCAAAATAAAAAATATGAAGGGTTGGGGGTATAGCTCAGAACAAAGTCCCCGGGTACAATCCCCAGTGCAGTAATCATCATCATCATCATCGTCATAGGGAAGAGGGAGTGGCTACATGAACAGGTACAAAATAGACTTGAGGAAGATTATTACCTAAGGTTAAAGAGACTATTTTTAGAATAAAATTGTGAATAAGACATAAGGATCATACCAGTGGATGCACCTAATATGGAAAACCTAAATATAAGTACCTAATATAAGCACCTAAATACATATTAAATATTTTTTAAAATAAAAGAGAAAAATTCAAAACCTATAGTTATGCCTGGAAAACTTAGTACCATTCTCCCAGGAAGTGACAGAACTAGACAGAAATCAGTAAGTTCACAAAAAATTTGAGGAATGCTTGACCAAATTTGCATTTCTAGAATGATCAGTTATAGAAATATATTCTTCTATAGGATACATGGAATATTTACCATGACAAACCACATCTGGGCCAATGTCTTCATGCATTTCTGAGCATTAGAATGATATAGCATATGCTCTCTGACCATACTGGAATTAAATAAGTCACTAAAAACCACCTGAAAAGTCATCATGTATTTGGAAATTCAACTATACACTATTAAATTAGTCAAAGCTCAAATATGGAAAATATTATGAGCTAAATGATGTTGAAAATTTAGCTCTATAAATATATAAGTTGTATCTACATTAGTGTTTAGAGGGAAATAGTTTTAAATGCATGCATAAGGAAAGAGGTTTAAAATAATAGTGTAAGCCTTCACCATAAGAAGCTAGTAAAAGAAGAGCAAACTGAATTCAAATGAAGTAAAGATATAATAAAGATAAGAGTGGATACATAAACAAAATGTAAAATTGGCCCTACAATTGAAAAAATCAAATGTAGATGCATTTCTTTGAAAATATTAATAAAATGAATAAACATCTTTAGAAAGAATTGTTAATGAAAAGAATACCAGTTACTGTATGAGAAAGAAAAGAGGAAGTAATGCTGTAAATACTTCCAAATGAAAATAAAAATAAGATATTAAGATAATTTTTTTACTAAGAAGATAGGCAAATTGAGGAAAATAAGTTCTGAAAGAAACACAAATTAGTAAAATGTACACACAGAGAAATAGAGATTCCCCATAACTCTGTATTGAATAAAATAAAAACTTTAAATCTCACAAAGTGATTTCAGTTTCTTTTAGCTTTAATTGTGAACTCTATCAAATATGTAAGAAGTAACACTAAGATGACACAATGCACTGAAAAATAAATCACCTAGTTTGTATTCTAGTAAATTAGATGTTTTTGTTTTAATGTTTAAAGCTTTTATCCATCCTGATTTTAGTTTAGTACGTGGTGAGAGACATTGGACCTAGTTCAATCTTCTGCCAACAGGTATGTAGTTCTCCCAGCCTGATTTGTTGAACAGGCTATCTTTCCTCCATCATATGCTTTTACTTTGTCAAAGATCAAATAGCTGAATGTGTATGGGAATTTCTGTACCCTTTATTTTATTCTATTGATCTACATGTCTACTTTTGTGCCATGATGATGCCTTTTTTTTTTCATCCCTGTTGCTTTGTAATATACCTTGAAATCTGGTATTGTGATGCCTTCTGTTTTGCTCTTGTTTTCTCAAATTGCTTTTGCTATTCTAGGTGTGTTAAGGTTCCATACAATTTTAGGACTGTTTTCTGCAGATCTGTGAAGTATCCTGTTGCTATTTTGACTGGGACTGCTTTGAATTTGTGCAACAGTTTCAGAAGTATGACTATTTTGACAATATTTGTTTTGTCTATCCAGGAGCAGGAGACATCTTTCCCTTTTCTGATGTCCTTTTCAATCTCCTTTTTTAGAGTACTGTAGTTTTCTTTGTAGAGGTCTTTCACATTTTTGTTAGTTATTTCCTAGGTATTTCATCTTTCTTGATACTACCATAAATATATTGTTTTCATAGTTTCTTTCTCTTTGAGTTCATTATTGGCATATACAAATGCTATTGATTTTTGTGTATTTATTTTGTATCCTGCTACATTGCTAAAGTTGGTTTTTAATTCTAACTGTTTTGGTGGAGTTCTTTGGGCCTTCTTTGAGGAATATCAAAATAGTTAAAACACTTGAAATCACAGGTATAGGAAAGGATTTTGTAAACAGAACTCCAGTTGTACAAGGTATAATAACAAAAATTAACAAGTGGGACTGCAACAAATTGAGAATTTTCTGCACAATCAAGGAATCAACTAGTAGAGTGAAGAGACAACCTACAGAATGGGAAAAAATATTTGCTAACTATTCCTTGGGCAGAAGGCTATAATCTAGAATATATAAAGAACTCAAAAAATTAGACCATCTAAAATAAAAGACCCAATCAAGAAATGGGCAAGTGAAATGGACAGTCACTTCTCAGAAGAAGTACAAATGACCAACAAATGTATGAAAAATGTGCAACATTTCTGGCCATTAGTGTTTGTTAAAACAACACTAAGATCCTATATTATACCAGAAAGAATAGCAATTATCAAGAAGTTAGTGAATAACAGGCTATAGTGAATAACGAACCTTTCTGCATTGTTTTTGGGAATGCAAACTAGTACGACCCGTGTGGAAATGAGTACAGAGATTTCTCAAGGAACTAAAATTAGAAATTCCATCTGACCCAGGTGTTCCCCTTTTAGGTATCTTTCCCTAAGAGCTAATAACTTCATATTACTGTGATACATGTATATCAATGTTTATAGCAGCACATTTCATAACAGCTAAATCCTGGAAAGAACTAGTATTCCCATCAACAGACAAATGGGTAAAGAAGAGCTGGTATCTATACAGTGAAATACTACTTGGCTGTAAAGGACAAATCTGAGACATTTGTAAGAAAATGGATGCAACTGGAAGCTACATTGAATGAAATAAGCCAGTCGCACAGGCTTAAATACCACGTGGTAGCTCTCATTTGAGTAAAACAAATACCAACAAACAGAAGAATTAAAGATGGGTGGAAGAAGACAAGGGGATGGATCTCTTGTGAATGGGAAGTGATCCAGGAGCTGGGGGGTGAGAGGAGGAGGGGAAGGGAGGGGCAGTAAGTAGAACTAAGATGTGTCATGGACAGAAACCTAAAAGCACCAATGAGTGTAAACACTGTGTCATACATATGAGCTAAGAATGATAATAATGAGTATGAAAATGGGAGAAAGGAAGAGACAGAGGACAGGAAGTGGGTGGAAGGGGAAAGGAACTGAAAAAAGCAACAAGATCATCTACAGAAACCTATAACTCATATAATAATGGGGAAGGAATGAGTCTTTTTTCTTACTATTGTATGTGAAGAGATAATGCCCATTCTCAAAATTTTAAATGATATTCTACAAGGTGTCATTGAAAAATACAGTGTATTTAAATGAAAAATTATTACAATAAGAGACACATTTCCATTAATCCCCCTCAAGACCCCTCCTCTCGCTTCAAACACGCCTATCCCATCATTTTTGTTGCTTTCTGGAGTTGTTCTGGAAATCCTCTTTCCCGAGTGTCTTTACAAGCTGTGATGGAAGCCATGGGGAATGATGTTGCTGAGTGCCAGCCAACCAAAAGGCACTCGTGGAAGAGTAATGCTGTGTCCACATCCACTGCATTCACCAGACCTGGTGCCGTGTGACTTCTGGCTCTTCTTCAAAGCCAAAATGACCACGCAAAGTAAATGTTTTGGGTCGATTCAGGGCATCAAGGCAGCCAGGACCACACAACTAAAGACAATCACAGAAAAGGACTTCCAGAATTATTACATCAGAGGGTGGCAAGAATGATGGGATAAGTGTGTTCAAACAGAGGAGGAGCATTTGGTGGAGGATCACTGGCAATGTGTTTTCAACTGTGGTAAAAATTTTTAAATTAATACACTCATTTTTTCAATCATACCTTGTGTGGAAGGTCCTAGTTTATCCTTAAAACTAGAAAAGACGGGAGGCTGTTTGCATCCGCAGACATTGTATATTAGAAAATAATAAGGAGGGGGCTGGGGATTTAGCTCAGCGGCAAAAGCGCCTGCCTGGCAAGCGCAAGGTCGTGAGTTCGGTTCCCGGTACCGGAGAAAAACCAAAAAAAAAAAAAAAAAAAAAAAATAATAATAATAATAAGGAATCAAAAGCTAGCTATTAGAATCAAAAAGTAAATTTAGCAAGGTTGTATGATACAGGGCAAATTTTAAAAAAAGAGAAAAACTATGCATTTCTATATATCAACAATGGCAACTGACAAAGTTTAATGGTACCATCTAAAATTACATGGAAGACATCTACACTGAATATTCAAAATACTGCTGAGGGAGTTCTGCATAAAATGAAGAGCTATATTGTGTATCTAAATTAGCTATGCATTGAGATTTGTTCTCTTCTTCAAAGTGATCTAGAGATTCAATACAATTCCACTTAAAATCTTCTAGGCTGTTTTATTGATGGTTCAAGAGAGTTTAAAAATATATGGAAATGAAAAGAATCTGGAATATTTAGCCACCTAGAAAAAGGACAAAGAGGCTAGCAAGTACCTGACTGAAGACTATCTGTAAAGCAGTAGCCAAGAAGGAATAGCTCAGGAGTAAGACAGACAAATAAATAAATGGAGCAAAGCAGAGTCCAGAAATTGACTCATACTTATGCTCTCAATAAATAATACAGTATAGAACTTAAAATAAATTGATGAAAAAAGCAATTTCTGATAATTTCATGGAACACAAGCCCTTGGAAAAGCCTATCCATGGGAACCTACCCAAAGCCCTAGTCATCCCAGGCCCTTTCTTGTCTGTCTTGGGAATCTAATTTTTTGGTGTTTCCGTAGCTCAGGTCCAACACATTGAATTAGGAAACTGAATAATTGCACCTGCATCAAGATTGGTAAATCTCACCATCTTGAGACAGTGAAAATGCAGGTTATTGAGAAACATGTACAGTTTTCCAATGTTTCTATGAAGTTTGTAAAAAAGAAAATACTACTTTCAAATATTTATAAATATATTACCATACACCCCCTATGAGGGATAAATACTTAATCCTTGACAGTGATCATCTTTGGGGAATCTATTGGTTTGGTAGATTAGTTGCTTTGACAAAGTACCACTAACTAGGAAAATAAACAACTGAAATTAATGGCCTTATAGTTCTGGAGGCCAGAAGACCCAGCTCTACATAACTTCATCTTAATTAACTACTCCTGCAATGAATGACCCTGCTTCCAAATAAGGTCACTTTTCGAGGCCCTGGCAACTAGTACTTTAAGGTACGAATTTTGAGGAGGGTCCACAATTCAACCCATAGCAGGGAGAGAGGGAAGTAAATAGCATCTAAGGATAAGCAGAGACATAATGCACCTGCAATTATTTTTTAAAAGAGATTCGAATCAACTATGATAGAATGAAGTACACTGTATTGACTTAGGTGGGAGATACAGTGTTCTGTCATCATGTTCAAATGATGGAATGATTGCACGTTTTAGAAAAATGTTTAAAAATATCAAAAGGTCACCTAAGTGGTTGTAGTGCTGCGTAACATATTTGAGACTAACGGAAATGAGAAAACTCCTTTTTGAGAAAGATTGGTCGGAGAAACAACAGGAGTGGCAGTAAGAAGCCTGACGCTGTGTTCAGGTACAAACCACACTGGGGCTGAAGAGGAACAAGATATGCGCTGAACTCCACTGAGTGTCTGGAGCAGAACCAAGTGTGGGAGCCTTCATGACGTAATGGAAGCTCAATATCATAAAACACTCTCTGAGTTATCCAGGTTACCCCAAATAGTCTCAACTTCTCGCAAATGGAATGTGCTACCATGAGCGTTGGCAAGTTCCACACACCAAGGATGACATATACAGGCAAGGTGACATCTTGAGAGGCTGTGTTACGTGAACTCTAGTATGGCCCACCAGCCCTTCGGGGGTTCCTTATCTATGACCCACCACACTTCTGCAGCAATCTTCTGGTGCCCTACCCTGAAAAGTTGTGTCACAAAACATAGAAAATTCATTAGTCTGACATATTCCTCCTTGGAAGACCCCGTGCCATTCCTGGAATCAACCATGTCCTCTTTACATCCTTGCAAACAAGCTGTGAAGCAACACATTCTTCTGTTAGAAATTATCTTTCTGCAGATTAATTTTATTCTTTTTGGAAATGGGGATTTCTGATCTTCATCAGTTTCATTATTTCCCTTTATTTTCTGTATCTCCTCAGAGAGCATTTTGATTCAGTGGTTATGCTGCCGTCTGTCGCATCCTAGAGTTGAGCTCCTAGGAAAAACAGGCTGGAAGAGGAGGGTAATAGAGATGGGAACTCCCTGGATCTCAGAGTTCACAGTGTAGAGATCTTGGCTGAGGCATTCCATAGCTGAGTGCTGTGCACATCCTGTAGAGTCACAGTTCTTCTCTCTGGAAAAGTTGTGAAGATTGAATAAGACTGCACAGGGCACACAGGAAAGAGTTAATGTCAACTATCACCTAGTTCGGGCAGTAAGTTTATCATAGCATTAAGATCTTGTCAGGCCTAAGAGCGAAGCTTTCAACAGAAGAGACAGATGCCAAAGAGGGACAAGTAGTTCTAACATCTTTTCATAATTTATGCTATACAGTGACTTTCTTCTCTGTTCTGTCCACACCAAACCCACTCCTTCTGTTTTTACCTCTGGAACTTGTGAAAGATACAGACTTCTGGACTTCAGAATTTCCAGTAATCCTACTGGAAGACGGTGTTACTGGTTACATAAGAGTCGTCCTTCCCTCCATGGTCCATGTCTTTGAGTAGCTCTGCTCACTGCATGACCCCTGGACTGTGTTTCTCATCTTTGTAGATGTTGCTTCTTGCTTTTCCTCTCAAAATCAGGTTTTGATCAGAATTTCACTTTTGCAAGATTTCCTTCCTTCTTCAACACGGAGATTCCTTGAAACTCTAAAATTAGAAATTCCACTCAACCCAGCTATTCCCCTTCTAGGAATCTTCCCAAAATGGTTAAGGACATCACATTGTAGGCATACATATACACGTAGTTATACATCTACTTTTATAGCAGCACAACTCAGCTAAATACTAGAAGCAGCTTATAGGTCCATCAACAGATGAACTGGTAAAGAAAGTGTGGTATTTATGCAAAATATACTCAGTTATAAAGAAGAATTCACTTGAGTCATTTGGGAAAATGGATATACCTTAGGAGCAACTGCTCAATGATATAAATCAGACACACAAACTCCAATATCACCTGATGTCTGTTACACAAGCAACCCAAAGAATAAATAATCTAAAAAACAAAATAGAAGATAGATCACAGGAAACAGGAAGATAGACCTTTTGAAAATGGAATAGAGATCTGGAAGTGGAGTCAGGAGAGAAGGAGGGGATAGGATGGGGAAGCGAAGAGAATTAAGATGAGATATGTACCCATACCAATTCCCCTCAATGAATATATTCACTACGTGTCACAAACATATACTGATAAAAAAGAAATAGAAAAAATATAATGCCTTTTTATTTGCTGCATAGGGAAAAAAACCCCACATACTACAGGATGTGGAACATGGTAGGTGTTAAATGAAACTTTTGTTTTCCTCAATTCTTTTGAAAGCCATTACAACATCTAAAACAACATGGTCTTCCAAGATTTCCTTTCTTCCTATTCCAAGCATCTGCTTGGATTCAGGGTAACAGTTCTTTGTACATCTCTATGAGATGAAATTAACTTCGGGAGCACAGGGGTAGATGGGAAAGAGGGCTCGGAGATGGCCCTCAGTTTCCTAGCCTGGGGACCTGGGAATTGGCAATGGCTTTTACAGAAATGAGGCAAACTGGAGTAGGCTTTATGGGGAAGAGAGGGAAAGACGTTTGGTTTTTGTTATGTTAGATTTGATGTGCGTTGTGTGTATCAGGCCCAGCTCAGCAGATAGTTTGTGGAGGAGCTGAGCCCAGCCCTCAGAATTTGGAAGTCACCCATGGATAAGACAAGAGTGATGGGAATTTGGTCATGAGGAAATCACAAAGCAGAATAATGTAGGAGGGTGGATATCAGCTGACAACACTCCTGAAGACTGTCTGTAACCCAGCTGGGGAGGAATCAGGTCTTCTGCAGGCAGAAGGGAAATCACTAGAGATAAGAGCAGAATTAGATGAGCATTTGTCATGAAAGAGAAGCAAGGAGAACATTGACTTCAACAGTTTTGAGACAAATGGATCAGAGAATTTGAAGACGAAAATTGAGAAAGATTATTGGATTTGCCCTTCAGCATAATAATCTTGATAAAAGCACATGGCTTCTAGCAATTCTGACTGCTCAAGATGGGACTGGTATGATGTGAAGTACTTATGTCACTTAATAATTAGAATAACTATAAGACATTGGTGTTTGTTATAACCCTGCCCTAAAATGAGAAACAAGTTATGCAGATAGATTAAAAAGAAGAGCAATAGTTCTTGGAAAAACTGAGGCTTTAACTTTTGGTATCCATTTCCAAAATGGCAATTCACTGGCATATCATTTCTACAGAAAACATATACAGTGTAGGGCCAGAGAACAGGTCAAAAGGTCAAGGAGCTTGTAGGTGTTGAAAAAGAACTGTACCGGGGGTGAGTTACTCTTTCAAGAAATTTAGTGTGGATGACAAGGGTAAAGAGAGTAACCCTGAGCGTGACAGAAAAATTGAGGGATTCACTTTTATTTCCGAAGATGAGAGAGACAAGAGATAGGAAGACGAGAGAGAATCCGCAGAAGTGAAAAGAGACAGCAGGGTTTTGGAAAGTCATGGTAAGGTGGACCTGGGTGTTCTAAAGATGGCTTCCAGAGCAGACTAAAGGTGAAGAGGAAGGAGTGAGTTTCAGAGCGTGGTGAACACAGAGGTTAGGCTGAGGAGAGGAGAGAGGATGAGACTCCTGGAAGAAGAGGAACCTGTGTTGAGAGGATAGTGGGGAGAGACTTGAAGGTGGGCACTGCAGCTAAAAGAGGCTCCCTCAACAAATATCTACTGTGGGCCCTAAGTACTAGTGGGAGAAAGGACTGGCAATGGCCACCCACCATCAAATGTTGGATATGATTCCTTAGAAAACCATGTCAGCAGGTATGATACTTCAGACTTGCAGTTCTATAAGACACTCATTGCATTAGATGCTGATGCTGATACCATACAAAACTCATATTACCATCTATTTCTGAGACTATAGGGTGTTTTGGATTTGAGCTTCATTTGGCGGTATTGCATGGAATCTCATAGGTCAAACCAATTTCAATTTCAAATATTAACACAATCAGAAGTTCCTTGTGTCTTAATTAGGGGTCATCAACTCCCTTGTAAAGTGGTCCCTGTCAGGCCTGCCTGTGGTAATTTGGGGAGTTCAGTGAAGCTTAAAATGAAGGATTTGATAGTCAGTGTTTTTAGTCATATTGTTTTGTTCTTCGGCAAATAATGGGTAGCCCAGAATCCAATTAGAGCAGTATTCAAATAATGTTATATTTGCATATTTGAATTGACCGTCTTCAGGAAAGAGAGGCCAGGCCATGAAGTTCTCCAATTATTTAGAGCAATTAGAAGAGATGATCAGACATTTCTGAGGTCTCATTAGCAGATGTGTTGCCTGCTCTGACTTCTCCACAGCAGAGCAGGGCCTGGCCGCCCACATTCTCTTTCAGAAGAGTTCTGCAGACAATGACTCACTTTGAGTTCAACAAAAGTAGCTATTTTCACAGCTGATTTCTACTTTCCCTCTGAAAAGTCATTCATTACTGCCTTTCCTCTAAAATATACACTGCAAATACCAATACCTTGCTCTCTTTGAAAGCTCTTTAATTTCTGTTTTATATCTAAACCCTTCTTCATCTTGGTATTTAATACCAGGCTGGAGTGACTTCCAGACATAAAACTTAGTGCTTAGGAAACTTGCTTTTGAAAAATGAAGTATCCAGCATTCTAGATTTGGGCGCATTCAACTATAATTACATTTTTCACTGATAAGCACTTTAAGAATAGATCAGGGTTTTGATAGTAGAAATCCTCCAATTGGCAGGAGCACGGTCTTATCGCTCTGTTTATGACTGTGCTTGGTATCCCAGTTTCCAAATTAAGGATTTCCTCCGTAAAGAAGCCCAGGCCTCCCCTGCTGGCATAGTCTCCCCACCACCCCCAAACCACTGAACGGAGTCAGAGTAATAGTTTCCCTTTCCTTGCATACCATGTCCACCAAGCAGAGCCCTGTCTGTCTCCTTCCAGACTTAAACACATTCCTGTATTCCCAAATCCAGACTTTAAATCAGAACAAAGTAATCATTCTTAACACTTCCTAGGTTCCATCTTTAATTACTATATTAAGCATGAGTGAAGTAGAAGGTGAATCTGGCTTGGGTTAGAAGACAGTATTTACCGACTTACTCATGTTGGGCTAGCTAAGCTCACCATGGTTGAATTCACCCCTGTTCTAGAGATCATACTGTGTGCTGACTGTCTGGGGATGTCTCCTTCCCAAAGAAAGGGAATGTATGGCTAAGAGCCAGGTCATTGAAGATGTGGGGCTTTAGCTCAGAGCAGATAAGAACAAAGACAGGGTTGTGGCTGTGCACATTGGTCTGGTCCTCTGTCCCCACAATAAATTCTTTATGGCTCACTGATATTATCTCAACAGCATCCTTTCTCATGCCTGCAGTGTCTCTTGTTCTTCCCCTTCATCCCATCCATGCAAGATCTAAGACCTCAGATGGATACAGTGACTAGCAGGCAACACATTTTCAGTTCAAATTTCCAGTAATCTAGTCTCTGCCGTATAATACAGTGGTTCTTACTAGACAGGCACTCTTGTAATATTGCTTTAATTATGCTGGTTGTTAATATACCAACATCAGCTTCCAGAAGTTTCCACAGAGATTTGACTGCTCTCACACTTTCCCCCTACTCCTGGTGAATTTCTTGTGTTTACATTTATTTGTTCTTTGAGGAGCAAACAGGCAAGGTGGTAACAATAATGTCTCCTTGTACGCAAATGTGGTCTTTGGGAAGAAGTCCAAAGGATTTCTTAAAAATAATAAAGCATGATAACATTGATCCATTTTTAAGGCAATGAGTATTCTGGCTTTTTTGTTGTTGGTGTTTTTCCTCCTCTGACTCCAGTTTTTCCACTGTCGCATTATCATTGCCTTCTGAGAAAAACACGTGCAACAGCCATTTTTGCCACCTGTCCCTACGGACATCTCAAATGTGTCTGAGTAGATGTGAAAAAGAACATGTGTGTCTCAGCAGTCTACAAGAAAAAGATGTGATGCAAAAGACGTGTTGCAAGTTCTATAAACAGATCATCTTTTAATGTTTATCGTGCCTGGCAAGGAGAGAACGTTCACTGGTGAGAGGTAGGGGTTGGGGGAATCTGGGACCCTTTCAAATCCATCCAGGATCTTTTCTCAACCCTGTTTCACAGACGGCACCTTTCTCTAATCTTACCCTGAGAGGCTAGACCTATCTGCAGTAAATTGTTTTATAAATCTTTTCTTTCTCAACACAGCTAAATGTCTTTGTACAGGAGAAAAACATAAAAACTTCATTGTCAAAGGTTGTATATATTGCCTTATAGACATCCACTGTCACAGACATATTAATTGTAAGCCTCTGTATTACAGGAAATTCCAGAGAAGTGACAAAGACTTAGAATAACAGAATTTTAGTGCCGATGGAAAGCTTGTAATGATCACTGGGGCTGTGCACTTCATGGAGGACCCTCAGGTGGTTCAGCGGGTGACAGGAAGGTGGGGAGGGGCCTGGAACTGGAACCGGACCTGGGGGCTGCTTTCCCAGGCCAGGCTCTTCTGACCCACTGCTCTGCAGAAATGTGTGTTTTCTGTTTCCATTGGGCAGTGTGTGAATGAGATGGAGTCCCCTTATCTGCAGTTTTACTTCTTCTGGCTTCTGCTCTCCTCCGTGAAGTGCAGTCTTATAATACTACTGTTTACCTTGACTCTTTCAGGAGAGAGACCACATTCACATAGCTTGTATGGCAGTATCTTACAATTGTTCTACTTTGTTACTCGTTATTGTTGTTAATCTCTTACTACACTGTCTTAGTTACTTTTCTTGTTGTTGAGACAAAATATCCAACGCTCACAAGTTAAGGGAGGAAAGGTTTGTTTAGCTCACAATTTGTAGAGATTTCAATCCATAATCATTTGGCTCCATGGCAGAATGGCACAGCAGATAGGCATTGCAGAGGAGAAACAGTTTATTGTAGGCAGGAGATAGCAATGCAACAAAGGGTCAATCACACTCTTTCTACTCCTTATACCTTATCCAGGCTACTTAGGGCACATAGTATACACACCCTTAACCTTAGTGCTTTTGATCCTACCATTGCATCCTGAATAGATCCCAGTGTCAAACATTTTAGATCCAGCCATCTTTGACAAAGCCCAACCTGTGACTGCATGAGGTTTTGGGAGGACATCTAGACACATGCCATAACATACTCCTAGTTTATAAATTAAACTTTCTTATACCTGTGTATGGATAGGAAAAACCAAGGCATATATAAGGTTCAGTACTATCTTTGGTTTTAGGCTGCCATTGGGGGTCTTGGAATGTATTTCTTGCAGATGATGGGAAGGAGGAATGTAGTGCCAAGGTAAATGTGGAGTTATTTTTAAAATAACCAGAAAGTGGAATTAAAAGAGCATTCTCTTTGATAAAAATGTGAAATAGTAACACAGGAAGCCTTTGAGGAACGAATGAGTGAATTTTACCTGAAGCAAACTGTCACATATGACAGCCTTATATTTTATATTTCATTATCTTTAGAACTCAATTACAGTTTAGGACACAACTGTACTTGTGGTAAGCATTCATTCTAAAATTGTCTTCATTGTGCTTACTTAGGTGTACTTGTTACACTGTGATTTAAATTTTGTTATTTTATTAAAAAATAAATTTAATGCCAAAAAATTAAACCTTGTCTCTGTGTAGAATTAAAATATGATTTATTATGTAATAATAACAATAAAATACATCAAAATTGAAACAAGGGAATATCAAACTTGATTTTCTACTTGTCTTGGCCCGTCGTGAAGTCTGATGTGTATAAATTACAGTCTCTGAGATAACTTTTTCTTTGTGCTACCACTCTGAAGTTCAGGATACTCTTTTCAGAGTTCAGCTAACATCCTACCCACTGAAGTCACACTGCAATTGCAACTTCACCCATCAGCATCAGCATTCTTCATACAAAATACTCACAAATTGTCATAAAAATGTAGAAATTGGGCTATACTGAAAGTGTGTAGGTGCTGGAATCCTTATGGATGAAGAAATTTGAAATTAGAAGCAAGCATGGAAGAAATCTGTGAAGAATAAAGAAAAAGTAAAAAGCAGAGGCACCATCTGACCCAGGAATCTCACTACTGGATATAATTCAAGGAAATTGAAATCAGAATCTCAAAAAGACATCAGACCCCCATGCCCACTACAGCACTATTCATATTATCTAAGATGTAGAAACAACTGAAATGTCCACTGTGGGTGAATGGATAAGGAAAATATGGTATATATTTATGTAGAACAGAGTACTATCCAGCCTTCAAAAAGGAAGAAAATTCTGGAATATGTGGCAATAAAGATAAATCTGTAGAATATTATGCTATGTGAAATAAGACAGGCAGAGAAAAATAAATGTTATAGGAAACATGCTAGAAACTACCAAAGAAGGAAATAGTTTCAATTCAGTGGGTATAAAATTTAAATTAATGTAAGGTGAATAAATCCTAGAGATCTACAGTACCCACTGTGCCTATATTTACCTATGGTCTTTTGTACACTTAGAAATTTGTTAAGAACTTTTATAGCATATTAAGTGTTCTCAATGATCACAGGTTTAAATTGGAACAATATGAAAGAAATGAAAAGGCTTTGTACACACTGCATACCAATTTTATATCAGCACTCAGCCTGTCATCTGAGTTTAATCCAAAAATATCTCTTTGTCATAGATGTCATTATAATGAGGAGGTTAATTACACTGACCAAAATCATGCATCTATAAGTGTCAGACATCATCGTATGTGAGCTAGTGATGAGGTCATCCTTGGGTTGAAGGGCAGCTGAATGGCTCGTCATTTGCATCTTTTGCTCAGTCTCTCAAAGTCAGAAGGAAGCCAAGATCTGTGGTTCTTCAGTTGAAGGCTGCCTCCCTTAAGCAAAGAGGGCTGTTGGAGCAGTCTCTACTGGTGAAATAACTCCAGAACTATAACTCATACACCAACTCATGCATCTGGGGATCTATAATCAGCTCCCCAGAATTAGTACTTGCTGAAGTTTCTGGGGGAACCTAATAAGTGACAGTCATGGCACAGGCAGAAAATCAGCTTTCCTTTACATGAACATGCATGGTCCTATTTTCTAAAATGTAGCTATTCCAGCAGTAATCCAGCCATCTGTAATAGGAAGTGATCCTCCAGCTCTAAAATACCTAGTACTCACCACTAGGGTTGGTAAAATGTTTTAATATGTTTCTGCCGTCTGTCCCTTAGATGTATCTACAGCAGTAAGAAACACAGTCTTGATTGGAAAAGGCCTCCACTGACATTGTAGAATTCTCTCCTCCTTCTTATCTAAAGAGGTCTGATACTTTGAGCTGCCATATTAGCATGACTTACCTTTCCCAATGTTGGATGCAAATCATACTGCTAATTGCCTCTTTTCAAAAAGTTCTACTTCTGAAACTTGATGAACCTCTCAAATAATGATTTGGTTGTGCTCACCCAATTCTTATTCAGTGGTTAGTGTCTAAAAGAAATCATTATTAAACCTACCTCGCCAACTGCTTTCCTTAAGTGTTAAATAATAAATAATGCATTTCTACTTCAATTAATCTACTTAGACATCTCACAAACCAAATACTTTGGTGGAAATGTACTAATCTACAGAATCAGTCCCCAGCCAGACTCTGCCTTGACATTTTGAGCTTCATAACACAGAGCTTTTAATTTGATATACAAGGTAAATGGATAATTTTGATGACTATGTTCTGCCATTATGCTCAGATGAAGAAGAGACACTCTAATGAGAACTTGCAAGTCTACTCAAGGAAGAATTTGGAATGACTCCATTTCCTCCACAAGTTGCTTTTCTTAACTTCATATGTGTGTGTGTTTTTTACCTTAACATAATACTCTTCAAATGCCCAAGACTTTTAAAAAGCACTCTGTATGTTTTCACCTTACTGTGAGGTTGATCAAATGATCCAAACTCTACTATTTCATAAGTGCTATTAAAATTAATAGAATGTCTAAGGACTCTACCAAAATTTCTAACATAATCCTATTATTCTTGTGTGCTCCCTTAGGATTCTTGTCTATAAAAATAAATACTTTATGCGGCCCAAATCACAGTGTACATGCCATTTTCTAAGCTTTTCCAGTAATCATTGTTCAAAACATTTCCATGTGGTGAGAGGTTTCAGAATCATAAATGTTAATTATAATGCTGTAATTTACATAAAGAATGTAGCGTGATTTAACTTTTTTATTCATTTTAGAAATTGAATTTGCTTTCATAGTTTTGTTAATACAGGTCATACAAAAGTGAACTTTTTTGTCCATGAGTGTTTTGTTTTTTGTATTCATTTGGAGTTAAAGATATAAAAAAAATTTGGTTACTATGTGGATCTAGATCTCCAGAATTAGATTTGCTAGAATTAGACATCATCCACTAGCAAAACATGTGGTCATATAATAAATAGAAACTTACTACATTTCAAGTTTATATTTTTAATTAGTAGTAAGATTGAGTCTCTTCCATTTCTTTGTTCAGAAGCTAAATTTCATCTTGTGCTTCTGCATAACATTAGGCTATGTATCTGTTTTTAGATTTTTTCCCATCTTTTTATGGGATCTCTAAGAGGCATGGAGGTTTAAAGTCAACAGATCAAAAGTAATTCTAATTAGTATACATTTCACATGCAACTAATTTCAAGCAGTTAAAAACACGGCTACTTTCTGGAGTAGGGTTAGAAAGTTTCCTGGAGGGCAACATCTTTCTTCATTTGTTCCCACAGTTTTCCTAATTTTTTTCCTGGAAAGTTTTTCATAATTGCTGTGATGTTGACTTGGGGCTCTTTAATCCTGTCCTCTCTGTTTACGCTGAGCACCTGCTGTGTTCAGATACCCTGCTCCTTGAGACCCTCACATCCCTTCCTGGTTGAGTTGGTCTCTTCTTGTGTGTGCCATATTTCTCTGCACTCACCTCTGATGTGGCTGCGAGCTCCAGCAAACTAGCTAAAGGCTGTGTATGCTCATTTCTGTGTTCCTGATGTATGCAGTGGTGCCAAGAAGAGACTGAGTGCTCAATGAATATTTATAGGTACAGCATCAATGCTTGCAGGTGCTAAATAAATACTCAAGGGATTAGATTTCATACTCATGTTATCTTTGAAATCCCACCTCATCATCTTCTTTAGAAGCTATATCAACCTTCAGTTAGGAAGGGCCTGGAGCCACATACAAACTTCCTGGGGCCTTTGTGCCTGGTGGATGTCAGGAGTCCCCTCACCTGCCTTGGCAGTTAGACCTCCTCCCCTCCACATGGGATGATCTAAAGCTGGACTTCTCATTCCAGGCTTTTAGGCTGTGGTCCAGGCTCCAATTCTCTGTTTGTGAACCCTGCTGTGGTATGATCAGAGCAACTGATGGCAGTGACACATGAGCTATTTTAGTGTAAACAAATGAGCCTCTGCTATACTTTTTGTCTTTGCTGTCGCATTATGCAAACCCATCTAAAAGGTCTTCCTCAGCTCTCTACCCACAGTTAGTTTCATAAAGTGATGTCACTATGCTACAGAATACTGAAAGTTATGTGTGTACATCAAACAGAAATGCCCCGTCCACAGGAGGAAAGATGCACTTGTCCACCTCTGCATGGGAAAACAAGGTTAGAAGCTCAAATGCACTCGCTCTTTGACCTCCATAAATACATTTGTCAGACCGAATTAGACAACAGACAGAGCAGAGCCCAGTGTGTTGGTGGAGGGATAAGTAAGTCTATGAGATTCTCAAAGAGTAAAACTTTCCAAAACTAGAGTGGATGCCTTGGAAGAAATTAAAGTATTCATGTTTATAGTTTTTTTTGAGATTATGATTATTGCTAAAGCAGCGCTCACCAACTTGCTCTTAACGACTTGTGAAATTCTCCAGGTTGGGCTTGAACTTGTGATTCTCCTGTCTCAGCCTCCAAGAGTCCTGAGACTATAGTTGTGTGTCACCAAGCCTGCTAAACAGGACTTCTTTCTAAACAGGTGATCTACATTGCCTCAGTGGAGTATTTACTTAAGTGATAGAGATTTGCAGAGCGTAATCTTAGCTGTGACTTACTTTCACAGTTATGTAACAATAACATTTAGAGTTAGTCATCCTTTGCAAATGCTCATAAGCATGTTTTAATGATGTGATTTTGTCTTTGACAGGGGTGGGGGGGTAAATCACAGAGTCAATATTGTCTCAGCCAGGAAGCCTGTAGGAAGTGAGCCACACAGCTTTATCTCTAATTTTCTTGCCCTGTGTCCAATTCAGTGATGACACTATTTCTTGTCCCAACCTCCCTCCTAAGGATATTAGGATAAAAGCATTTGCAAACAAAATAGGCAATGTAAACATAGTGAATTTTCTTCGAGTCTTTTCACATCTTCATGAGGGGTGGCTAGACTTTTCACCTGGCTCATCACATGAGCTTTTCATTGAGTCTGGGGTTCTCTGAGAACAAGGATGGTGATGTTTCTCCAAATGCAGAATTCCTGGGCTACAGGTTCTGTACTACACATAAGTAAGTAGACTTCAGTAAGTGGGTGACTTTTATAACAAGAGAGCTGCATTTTCATTTGGAAAACCACATCCGCCTCGAGAATGTTAGAATGACTGTGAGGCACCATCTATTCCATCGTTTCTGTAATTGCAGACCAAGAGGTCATCCCTGACAGTACACGGGCTACTGCTTGTGGGGGCAATTGTTAGCCATTCTGAAGCATTTTTTAAAAATAATTATCTGAAAAGTAAGCACTTCTTTTAAAAATAGATAACTTAGATTAATTTGTGAGAAGATCAAATGTTCTTGTCAACCTCCGCTTAAATCTACCTTTTATTTTTCTTAACTTTTTCTATTACCGAGATAGAGATAAAAATGAATTCTGGCTTCCTGAAGTTTCTAAGAAGTACGTCTCAACGGGGCGGTCTAAACAGCAGCGCTACTGAGATGCTGGTTATCACCACTCCTCATGATGGTGCCTGACCTATGCACAGTAGCAGAATCAAAACAAAGCAAACAAAAATAGGACAAGAAACTAGGAACATGGTTTGAGTTTTTGAAGCATTGCTTCATCACAGAGCCAGCCTCTCAGCCTTGCATTGCCTCCTTTTCCCTCCTTTGAAATGACCGTGATACTATTTGAGTCATTTACCCCGTAGACTATGGAGGAGACGTTGAACCAGTGCCTGATGCACTGGAGGCAGTGGATAGATGTCTGCTGAATGACTGACATGCGAATGAGCAAATAGACTTAAGGGAAAGCTAAGAGATCTTTAAGGAAGTGGAGGTTCTTCTTTCGCCAGCTCCTTCTGTAGCCCTGGGCCATCCAGCAGGGTGTCCCTGTCCCCACAGTGTACAGGGAGATGGAAAATGTGCCCAGGCTCTTCTGCGCCTGTTTTTCTTGAGTCTTAGATCTACCTCGCACAGTTCATAGCTTTAACCCCTCACAGAATTATCCCAGGAGTATATGTGTGTGTTCTGATTGTTGTCAGCTTACTTTTTGTTTTTGTTTTTGATTGTCAAATATCAGAAACGACGCATGCCACAGCAGAGAGCTTGCAAAGACAGAGTAGTTCACTTCATGGCTCTGTTCTGCCACCCTCCTCTGTAAAAGCTAGCATCACTTTTCACATTCTCCCATTTCTTGGTGGAATTCACCACACTCTTTTACTTTGAAGTTTTCTCTCATCTATCCCCACCTCCAACAAAGGCTTAACCTGCATGTACACACAAGTGCATATGTAAAACAAGAAACCTCCCTCACTTGTGTAGCTTCTTGGGACTGAGCTAAACAACAAATAAATCAATGTGTTTTTTTTTTAAAAAAAAACAATAAATACTAGTAGCTTTGCATACATGTCTTTTGTAGAAAAGAAGCAAATGTTTTAAGAGGAAATAATAAAATTAACTTGCATTGATGTACTAACCGGCCTTGGGAAATTATTGATATTTCTTCCTGGATAGACATAGAAAGCACCCTTGGTTATAGAAACTCTTTTACTTTCCCAAATTCTGTGCCATGAAACCTTTATAAACATATTTATTTTGAATGTAACTGCACATGAAAGCTACTGTGACTGCATTCCGTATTAGTATGTCACATATATGTCATCAGAAGACATGATGTAAATGTAGAGCTGAGACTATTTCAATTTTGCATAGATTTTTCAGACTTTTAAATAGCTTACTTTTCAGATTAATTTCATTTTTCTATTTTGAGAAATCTGGCACACAGTTATTAAGACAGTAATTGATATAAATGAATACATTCTGTCTTGATGGATATTTCATACTTATTATGATAGAGTGACTTATTATATTGTTCAATTATGTTACCCTGACATAGCTGAGAATACAGAAATCCAGTGGAAATATTGTTGGCAATCACAGCAGTAATCTGAAGGTAGTAAAAGCTAGGAGTTTGATAGTAGCAACACAAAACTCTAATTTCTACTTTCAAAATGCCATTTACCACACTGAAGACTGACTAAATTAGTAAGTGAATGACACTGAGGTAATTACCTCCAAACATGGACATCTTAGAATGTTAAATTCTAAGTCTAGTAGAGTCTGATTTTAGGGTCTCATCTTACCCACTCCCCACTCTGCAGCTGAAATGACTGTTTCAAAGTGTAATTCAACCTCTCTCACAAAACAAAGCAAAGCAAAATTATAAACAAACCTATCAAAGACTTGCAGTTGCTCTGAAGATGAGACAGAATTCTTAACCATGACCTAAAGTGACCTAAATTCTTTACTACTTCCTGGTTCTTCCATTTCCACATCTTGGAACCTACTAATTCCCTCTGGAATACTTTATGTCCCTTCCCTTTAACTTGGCTTACTTTTACTCCTACTGTGTTCTCAAGTGTTTCTTTGTTGGAGAAGCTTTGCTAAACTCTAATCTAGAACAATCTCACATTCTACTCCCCAGTAGTATGTCCTGGAGTTGTGACTCTCCATGGATGCATGTGGTGCCTAATAACCTATCTCGTGGGACTATCAAATCTAAGGTGGCAGGCACCAAATCTGTTTTTATCCCTACCATTTTTTCTCCACCAATTTGTGTGGTGCCCAAAATATAGTGCTTATTAAACATTTATGAATTACAGAATACATGGAGAGTACACCTATATCTTCTCTTTTTCTTATTCCTAATGAGGCAATTCTATTGCATAGTCCTCACATGTGTTTTGTGCTATAGTTTGAATATACTTCATCCTTCAAAAGTCCATGTGCTGGAAACTTGGTCTCCAGTGTAACAGTATTGAGTTTTTTAAGAATTGGGGCCTAGTGTGAGGTAAATAGATCATAGGCACCACTTTGTAGGGATTAATGCCCACTCACAGAAGTGGGTTGTCATGAGGGACTTGGTTAGTTACAAGGAGAGTGGCTTGTAATAAAATGAACATCCCACATGTCTAGTGCATTAGTCAGCTTTTCATCGCTGTAACTATATAATTGAGAGGAGTGCTTTACTTTGGCTCACGGTTTCAGAGGCTTCAGTCCATAGTTGGCTGACTCCAAGACAGAAATATCATGGCAGAAGGGCAAGGTGGAAGAGAGTCACTTGCATCATGGCAGCCAGGAAGCAGAAAGAAATAGGACAGAACCTAAGAAGAGATACATCTTTGGAAGGCATGCTTCAGTGATCTACTTGCTCCAACTGGGTGCACCTCCTAAGAGCTCACACTGATGAGATTAAAACCCTCAAACTTCAACTGGCTCTGTAGGTTCCACTTCTGAACATTGCTGCTGCATTGGGGTCAAGACCTCTGTACATGAGTCTTGGGCGAGGTTTCATATTTAAACCATAACACCTGGTAGCTCTTCCCACTTCTACATATGTTACTCTCTCCTCTGGCATACGTTCCTGCTATACAACTCCATCTGCTACATTATGACCCAGCATGAGATCCTTTCCAGATATAATCACCTGAGCTTGGACTTTTCAGACTCTTAAACCTTGAACCAAAACAAATCTCTTTTTCTTATAAAGTTCTCAGTCTCAGATGTTTTGTGATAGCAATAAATAACAGATGAAGAACTTTGTAAGTGGGAACTGATACCTGTCCAAGCTTTGTTCTCATGCTGGCCCTGGATCTGCCTCTTCAAGGCTCACCCTTTTCTACATCATGGCTCTATTAGATAGCTTTCCATCACTTTAAAAACAAATGTGATAAGCGCTTATAGCTTGGGGTTTATAATAAGACAGCATGGTGGAATATGGAGCAGAGCAAAATTCACTCGTCTGATGGCCAGGAAGCAAAAGAAAGAGAGAAGAAAACTCCAGGGTCCCACACACCCTCTGAGGACACACCTCCAATATGCCACTTGATAAATGTTCTACTACCTCCCAATGGTGCTAGGTTGGAGACCAAGCTTCTGACACATGGTCTTTGGGGGACACTCAGCATCTAGACCACAGCAATGATACACTGCACATGAAGCAGGCCTTGTGCCTTCTTTGAATCCTCTTTATTTCTGCATTTCCTCCAGTTATTCTTCGGCTTCATTTTCAGCCCTAGCAGAGCACTACTGGATGTCCTGTCAGACCCCTCCAGGTGGCCTCTTATCCCTCTTAAGGAACTGCAGTGCAAATCTGACCCAGGCTGCTCTCCAGCTGTGTTTTCTTATCTGTCATTATGTATTTCAGTCCTTGGTGCAGAAGAGAGTGTTACTGATCAGCAGAATAGGGACATTTAAGTCAGGCTGATAGAAATTAAATACTCTATAATAGTATACTAGAGTCTATGGAAATGATAGCTCATCAGAACAGACACATAGCGGAAGAGAACACACACCAGTTTATAAACTGTCATTTTATTGGTATTTTTACCATCAATGTTAGATTTAAAAAATTAAGCTGTGTTATGTACATGTACCAATTCCCCATGATGAATGTAATCATTATGTATTACAAACGTGCACTAGTAAAACTATTTTTAAAAAGTTAGATTTTCTTTTTATAAGAGTTAAGTACTCTGCTCTTTTCCTTTAGAGTGAGCAGGGACCTTTAGTGACCTTAATCAGGGGATAAAATGGATATATTTAGCAATTGTATTTAGACTGAAAGCCTTAAAGTCCCAGCATGTAGAGATATCTTGAGAGAAGTAAGGCCTATTGGACAAGCAGACCATGGATGCATCAAACTCCCCTTTTTCCTGGGCCCTCTTGTCTATGTTGCCTTGGGTGCCCTAGTACGAGGTATCACCAGTTGACAGTCATAGGAAAAGCCATTTTGGCATGACGATGACCACAATGTTGATTTAAACCTCTCGTTGAAGTAGACACTTCAAGCCCAAGCTGTCAAGAACCCAAAGATAACTCAATACACATCTTTTCTTAGGTCCACTGATAAAAAGTGCCACATAAGTACAACATAGAACTGTAGTTCTATGTTGTTATTTATCATTGTTACTGAAAGCACCACCAGTTCTCTCAGTAGTGAGATCTAATGTGGAATGAGTATTGACAAACCTTCATCTGATTTAATAATCTTTCTGGCCACTTTTATTTATAAATGAATCTTCTGTCAACATCAAATTCTCATTAGCTTCATTAGCATTCTACACTCTCCTTGGCAGATCATGTAAAATTGATGGGCTTAAATCTCTAATAAATGCACTGCATGTTTCTAGGTTGTTATTTATACTGAGCCTTCTGGAAGCTTGGGCTGATCCATCTTGTAAATAAACATTACATTCAGCGATATCACCTTTCACTTTAAAAGGGTCTTTAGAAAGCTTTTAAAATGGCACTGGGATGTAGCAGTCATTAGAAAGATTGGATGGAATGGAGCAATCATTTTGTGTGTATGGAATTTCTGGGTAATAAGTGCAAATTAACATTACAGAGAAATTAATGTGAACAGAGTACATTCAAATTGAGACGGGATCCTGAGATTAAGAGGAATTTTTTTTTTCATGTATTTATTTGCCTAGAGGTTTTCCAGTCATAAAAACCTGAGTTTTTTCACATTGGCCTTCAGTTATAGTGGGACATAACGCTGAATCCTGAGCACTGGTCAAAGGATGAAACATTTTTTTCAAAGCCCGAAGAACAGCTGCTGCTTATTGAGTTACCAACACCACTTCCTCAAGAATGTGACTTTGTTTCAAAGATAGCCAACTACTGAGGAGGCTGTCTCAGCTCGGTTTGAGCTAATGATAACGTGGCATGTTGTTATCATATTATTACTAGGTACACTTTATAAAGTGATTCCAGATCCTTCTCCCCACTACTTGAGTCGGGAGGCTTTATTGACTTTTGGAGACTATAAATCACAATGGCACTTTTATGATGGAGAGATAGACAGCAGTTAGAGGATTTGTATGATGTTTTATGAAAATTAGAAAATGTCGTAGACTCAAAAGAAAGAAAGATTCATGGGTAGAGTCTGGATTGCAAAATGCATGGAGGCTTACTGGAATCTGAACTTCTTAGGGTTACAAGAAAGATGCTGACTGGCTTGCCAAGCCCTGCTCCTATGGGATTAAGTTTAAGGCCGACTTTCAAAGTATTTCTTGTGCTGCAAGATTTTGGAATGTCTCTTCACTGAGACGGCTAAAATACCCTTGATACTTTGTAACTCATGCAATTTATCTCAACCAGACATTTTCAAACTACTTCTCTGTTAAATGGTAGACATATAGGAAGAATTTCTGTGCCTAACTTGAGCTATGAGATCTTTTCCAGAATCCTCTTTCAGCTAAAAATTAACATTTTCTTTAAAACTCTACAACAGAGTTTTGATCTGCAATGAAATTATTTTTAGATTGACCTCTGAAAATTAGTAAAAGGCAGATTTATGCAATCTGAAGAGAAACCAGAGTAGGACTTCTGAAAATTAGAAAAGATACAAATTATCCATACAAATTCATATAAGACGATCATTGTCAATAAATATTCTTACTGTCCTCAAAAAGCTAGAAAATAATATGAGATATTCAAAAGCATGTCAAATTATAATTTCATGTGAAAAATCTCACTGTTAAGGACTTCATCTAAACAAGTAAGTATAAACAAAAATATGTGGCTAAAATTATATTCCTTGTAGAATTGTTTATAATAACAAATTGTTTATGTCTCACTAAATATAGTAGTAATTGGCATTGATGATAATAATTCTTTTGGATGACAGCTACATTGTGTAAAGATATTCAGCCTCATGGAAGGGTTTTATATTTTTTGTTTCTGATCACTTATATTTTCTTATTTTTTTTCAAAGTAAATATATGTAACAATTAGAATATATATTTAGAAATATTTATCAGAATAACATTTTTCTCGGGAGACTTTCTATCATTTTTTAGAAAACTTTATATTTTATTTTTTTGTTTGTTTTTCTGGTACTGGGAATCTAACTCATGACCTTGCGCTTGCCAGGCAGGCGCTGTGCTGCTGAGCTAAATCCCCAGCCCCTTTAGAAAACTTTAAAAACTAGACTGACATAGTGCATAAATACAGAGGTAGTCTATGTTGCTACCAAATAGTTTCTCAGGAAAGGAGTTCATAAACTGATCACTCTTCTATTCTCATGCCATCTGTTACAAAGGGTGAGTTTATAGAAATTTATGGAATGAAGACTATCATCAATTAAAAGAGCAACAACCAGGCACCTTCAGATGGTGATCATTTTTCCAGAGGACTTGATAAATTTCAAATTTTGATTCTTGGAAAACTACCTTATTAGTCTATCAAGTTTGCTTTCGGTGCATCTGTTAAATTAACTAGGTGTTGCATAAAGATGCTTAGAAAATGACCTTGTTTGTGGGCTATGGCTCCTTTGTAGGGGAGGATGAAATGCTAGGAACTGGAGACTAGCACATGGAGCACAGCAGCCCAGGAATGTTTAGAAAAATGAACACATGCATGCACTTATACAAAGGAAATGCTGGAAAGATGTGGCAATATTCTTGTCACTCCTTCGTTTGCATCTCTGACTAAGCAGCTGACATGCATAAAGGGCTGGGATACAGATATGGAAAAGCACTACTGGTGGAAAAGGACCATGTGCTCTAGTGTAGGTCTGAGAAGATCACCATCCCCCTGTGAATCAGATAGTCAGATCACATGTGTACAAAGAGACATTTTAGAAAGATATGAACAGGGAATTACAGAACTACTGAGAAAGATGAATTGAGCAATTTGTCCTGGTTTGCCCAAAATGTTCATTGTTTCAGCACTGACACACAAGCAGTGAAAACATCTGAGATACATTTCCTGTACTTCAGAAATCTCCTCTGCCCAGCAAAAGGAGAATTGTTGACCACTCTAGAAAGGGCATCCAGCCCAGCTGTGCTTTTTCTAAGAAGTGACTCTGGACTCGGGCCTGGGTCTCCACATCAGGAAGGGCTGGCATGGTTAGGATAAGCTGGATGTGCGGGGTCAGAATGGGAAGGAGGAGAGACTCTTGGTACTGGACGCTGCCTGGGTAGAGAAACAGCACGGTGTGTGTGAGGAACCACACGGTAGTTCAAATGTCATTTGAGCGTTTGTTGAATTGAATGGAGCCAGAGGTCAATGAGTCCTTAGCTGACCAAAGACTGATCACACAGCAGGGCAAGGTGCTTTTGTCAGTTTTCCAGATTGCTATAACAAAGTACTTCAAACTTGGCAGCTTAAATCGCAGAAATATGCGGGTATGATTGAAACAACAAGTGGATATTTAAATTTAAAAATTTGTTACTGTAAAAGACACATTACCCTTTTTCCTCTTTAAAATACTGCCCCTCAGTTTGGACATGCTTACCCCATCATTCATGCCACTTTCTGAAACAGTTCTGGAAGTCCTCTTTCAGAAGTGTCTTGGGGGCTGCCTCTATGTGCTAAATTGATTCAAAACATTTATCCTTCATGGTCATTTTGAGTTTGAGACAGAGCCGGAAGTTACATGGTACTGGAGTGGGTGAATTAGGTGGATGAGCACACAACATCATGGTTTTAAAAGCCTGCCGTTCTGTTGGGTGGCACTGGGCAGCATCATTTACCATATTTTTGATCATAACTTATAAAGACACTCATGGACTTTCAGAGCTGCTTTGGAAAGTTGCGAGAACAATGAGATATGTATGTTCACTGAGATAAGTGAACAGGTTTTGAAGGCAAATAATGGCAATGTGCCTTTTACTGTAATCAGTTATTAAAAAATGAAACATTCACCTCCGACTGCACATCTTAAACTGTTTCAGTTAAGGAGAGTGGACATCTCAGATCAACATACTGGCAAGGCGAGTATTTCCTGAGATCAGGAGATACATAGGATCGGCTTAGGTGCCTTCTTGCTTTGGGTGGTTTACACACAATTTTTTGCATTCCTTGGCTTATAGATTCATTGTCCCCATCTTTGTCTTGATATTGACATGATATTTTCTCTGTGTAGGTGTCTGTCCAAATTTTTACTTTTGGTGAGGACTCTATTCTGACTGGAATCCTACTCCGCTATGATCTCAATTTTACTCCTTATACCAGTGACATTCTGTTCCCAAATAAGGCCACATTCTGAGGTCCTGAGGGTTAGGAATTCACATGAATTTCTGGGGACACACTCAATCCATAGAAGTGGGGATAAGTGAAGGAAGTTCAGAAGGACACTAAGAAGCCTAGTGTCCTTGCAGCCCAGGTAGCCTATTATATTGATTGGTTTGTGGTGGTGGAAATCCCTCTTTGGTCCACACTAAAGGATTCTGGGAAGGGAATCAGAAGTCAACCCTTGCCTTATTATTATAGCTTGGAGAGAGATCCAAACATCTTCATGTGGGTACCCAGAGGAGCAAGGGGAAAGACCAGCCTCCCACTGTCAGAAAATGCTGAGTCTTCTCATATTTCTCCTCAGTCAAGTATAAATAAGGTGAAACACCACTACTAAAAATTACTCTACCCTATAGAATGACATTTAGAGGAATGCTTCTAAACATCATTCACGAAAGTACAGCCATTTGGCAATTAGAATGTAAGAATAAATACTCTCTTTGGAATAATAGTAGAAAGCTGTGAAGAGATGACAGTGACATCAATCGATGCCTGAAAAAAAGAAGGGTCAGAAAAGAAAGTAAGCATCAGGCAAGATCAAAAGCTTCATTACACACTGCTAACGGCAGAACTGACATTGCAGAAAATAGCATTGACATTTAGAGCTCTCCCAGGACACAGAAGAAGAAGACAAAAGGGTGAGAAGAAAAGAGAAAATGGAAGACAAAAGCACCAAAAGCCAGATTTCTTACATGCTTCTGGATTTTTATGGAAAAGGACAGACTGATTGGGAAAGAAGACAGTAGAAGACAATGTTCTTCATCTCAAAAACTCATACCTGCAAACATGTTATGCATATTTTATATATTATGGTCATATATGTATAAAATTATAATCATATTTTATATAGTTTTGTTTCTTTCTCTTCCCTTAACATGGTATTCTGAGCACTTCCCATGCCTTTAGATATATTATGCAAGAAATTTTAATGGCCTTGTTATTCTCATATGACTATACTGTGATTTAATGATTATATGATTTTATTTTGAAAGTTTACTGTTTGCAAATAATGGTGCATCATATATTTTAGTTTTACACAGTTTCTTATGCAACACATCATTTTCTCAAGAATAATTTTCCCAGAATCATACTACATAGTCAAAGGACATGGATTCCTAGACCATGGATTCCTAGACTTTAGGGTTCTACAGGTTAAGAAATTTAAAAATTAAATTAATTTAAAAGGAGTAAATAAAGTTGGCCTTTTGATTTTGTCAAATAAGTACATTTAAAGTCTATGGTATAGCATGATTATTCATAACACAGACTGTATTTTATAGTAAACACCTGAGAAGATAGAATCTCACAGTAAAGGACCAATCTGAGGATGAGCTCCCTGAAGTACTCAGTACATTGTCGTCCTCCCGTTTCCACATGACTTCCTTCCTCTATACCACTGACAATTTCAGCAGGAATGGGCAGTGGCCCATTGGCTGGGCTGTGGGGCTAGTGAGTAGATCGTTTACCCTCTGCAATATTGTAATGTACTGCTTGCTATTTTGAAGATGTAATTTGCTTTAACTTCTGACTTCTGCATTGCTGTGTATTTCGTAGATGAGTGGTTGTAAGTTGATTATGTCATTTGTAAGACTTTTCTGTATGGTCCTGAAGGCATCCAGAACTTTGTAGGTAGGCAGTTCCTCTTCACTGGCCCAACTGGCAGAGCCAAAAAGCATCCATGCATTTGAACAAAGCCTGGAGGGAGGATCATTGCTCTGGAAGAAGACACAGGGCTTGTATCAGCCAGACCTGGAGACAGATCCTGGTTCTGCCACTTTTCTGCAGCTTAGAGAGTGTCCATAACACGACCTGGGCAAGGCTGAGTATCCTCAGCTGCACGGTCAGGGCTGATATCACTAAGTGGTCCTGTGAGGGTAAAAAACATCACTTAGTACTGTCCTTCACATACCATAAGTGGCTTAATAAAGATTATCTATTATTTCTGCAAGTTAGCATTTACTTTCAAATGGTATTCACAAAAGGGCAGGAAACTTCTTTTGTAGTTTCAGGTAGCACATCACTTAGTCTCTGCAGGCCCCAGTGGTTTCTACAGAATGGAGTTGACTTGCAGCTCAAGAATAGCCACATAAACAACTAAAGGTGACTGTGTTCCAATAAAACTTTATTTGTGACCGCTGACATTTGAATTTCAGATAAATGTCATATAATTTTTAAGCACTTAAAAGTACTAAAACTGCTTCATATCGAAATGACCATATTGAAACAGTTGGCCCTAGGGAGGGGTAGTTTGCCAACCACCACCATAAACTGTAAAGGAGACGTTGGCAAAAGTTTTTCCAGTCTTACCTTTGTGAATAACACGTATTCCTGTAACTAAGATTAAATCTTGCTGCTTTGAAAGGAAAGTTTTAAAAGCATCGCTCTCAAGTATGGAGAGAAGGTCTGCAGGATTTCTGTAGATGTACAAATCCCTGGTCCCACCTCCTAATCCATGGCACAGGTAGGAGCTGATCCCAGCGCCTGGAGTGGGCTGCTCCACCTCATTCTGCAAGTCCTCCCAAGCAGTGCGGGACCCACAGGGAACATTCCTGAACCCCAGCCCAGTGTTATTTCCAAGGCACCGAATCACTTTATAATGTGTATTTCATAGTTAACTAGACACTGAGATTTTTATTCGTCAATGAAAAGCTTACTCAAAACTTTGTTCCCCTGAGAAGAAAAGATAAACAATAATTTCACATGGTAATTTTCCAAATTTCTGTACCATATCTACATATCCAAACACAGCTGTATGAAGGCATAAGTTGGCTGCAGGCAAAGAATAAGCCTGCTCTCCCTTGTTTTCAAAGGCAAAGCATGTTATTTGTTCAATCAAAAGTAATGCAAGACTCCCGGCCTGACTCAAATAAAACAATAACCCAAAACAGAAAACAGTTGTTGATGGGATACTCCATCAGCTTCTGCATGTGGACAACAGTAAAATGAGAGATAGATGGGGAGGGATGGACAGAGAGAATAAGAGAGAGAGAGAGGGAGAGGGAGAGAGAGAGTTTATATTTCAAATGAAAAATATACATTTATTATTAGAAAAGTTATCTATTAATGAAATATGAAGATCATAATAGAAGTTTTAATAGAATAAAATATGACAACTTGGGTAATATTTTCAAATCTATAACTTTTGGTGTAGGGGGTTAATTATTTTACTTTCTATTTTTGAGCTATTTTATTAAGCTCTAATTGTGATACAAATATTGAACATATTTAATATATGCAACTTACTGAAATGCTATGAAAATTTATTTATATTATGTACATATTTCTGGGGTTCAGATCTGTCCTTTACTCCTCTTAGAAGAGGACTGTAGATGGTGTGAATTTTCTCTTTGGGTTTTGTGTTATTTAAATGTGTATTTTTATGTGGTTAAAACTTCAACAATGATTAAGATGGTAAGAAGAGGATGAACAATATGTATGTTGTGTGTTATTTTTGAAAAGATTCTTCTCATTTGTTTATTTTTTAAAGATTCTTATGGTTTATAGAATTTAAGACAAGAGTGGGGTTCCCTGTGGGGACTCCTCTTAACTCCGGCATCTGATGAGTCTGGAATGGGATGTACTAGGAGTGTAAAACATTCAATTTCAAAGTTTTAAGTGAGAAAAAGAATGGAAGTTACTTGCTTATATTTCTACATAGTGTACACATTGAAATATCATTCTGTCTTGGGTAAAATAAGATGTAATAGTTAAATTTACCCATTTCTTTTTACTTTAAAATTGTAGGTACTAGAAAATCTCTGCTTTCAAACAAGGTTGCATTATATTCCTACTGTACAGTGCTAAAATAGCTGTTTCACTGTTACAGAATATATTTGGGATGATTTTTAAAATCTGTTAACAGTAGCTAACTGTGAAGAAAGGAACTAGCGGAATTAAGGAGTTTTAGAGGGAAATCCTACTTCTAGGACTTATCACTTGTGCCTTTTACATTTTTACCACATGTACTACTTATTTTAAAATGAAGTAATAGTTAAAATAATAAAATTAAAAAGATATAAATCCTGAAAGGTCAACAATTAAGTTTTTATTAATAGTAGGACAGATTTCTTTTCTTAATGTACACAAAAATTTAGCCATTATAGCATGTTATTTCTTGTTGCTGCTGTATGTGTGTGTGTGTGTGTGTGTTTGTGTTCCTGATGGTATGGATATGTATTTAAAATATTTTCTTATAGATAAAATTAGATATTATTGGCTCAGAACCTTATGCTTCCAATATTCTATGGAAAACATGCTTTTTATAAATTTTCATTAGAGAAAGAAATAATATTTTTGTGGGAAAAATTAAAATATATTCCCAAAATATTCTGTGTTAATACAGACAGTAAATAGATTTTAAAACTCTGGCTTGTGACCCGTCTTCCACAAAGGATGTAACTTAATGTTCCTGTGGTTATTTAAAATAACAAATATTTTTTCCATCATCAACATAAAAATATAATTGTTTACTTTTAACAGAAATTCAGTTTATTTTCCTCTTAATAAGAAACCAGTTCCAAAGCAATACGCTTGGAAAATTAAACACTCTGTCTCAAATGGTGTTTACTTTTCTTTTATGAGGAATTATTCCTTGAAATACAGCCAAAGATTAAATTCTGTTAATTTCATAATTATCGGTTTTATTACTAGCGATCTGGCTTATCACAGTCTTAAAAAAAACAATTAAATTCTAACAAGCTACTCTATGGACTAATTTATGTTCATTTAATAGCTTACTATTTGAACACTGTAAGATGTAATGAATCATATAAAACTCATGTTGATAGTCTTATTACAGCAATGTCACCATTTAGTATAGGGTTAAACTGTATGAAATTGCTTTTAGGAGATCAGCTTATAAAAATAGCAATTTTACATGGCTCAGTCCAAAACTTACTGATGTTTTATCACTTCCCCTCTTTTGTCTAGTGGAAAGTTACCTTTAGTCTAAGGAACATGAGCACCAGTTTATATATAATATATATCCATATTTCTCAAGCATACACTTTACAATTAAACAAACATTGGTACTCTATAGTTAAACAAACATTGGTCCCCTCTTTTTAGTAAGTTCATTCTGCATATAAATGGTTTTCTAAGCTGTTAGACAATTGAGGTCTTTTATTTTGTGGTTTTCAGAAAAAAAAAAAAAACAAAACAAAAACCTGTTCTACTTGTTAAAATATTTGAGCTATTTAGAATTCTTTTCCCCAGATTCTTAGTATTAAAATTCACTGCTATCAATGACAAAATATTATTGACAAAATAGCCCAACTATCTTAGTCTGCTTAGATTGCTATAACACAATACTGTAACTGAAACAACAGAAGTTAATTTCATTACAGTTCTGGAGGCTAGGAAGTCCAAAACCAAAGAGCTGGGTGTTTTGGTTCCTGGTGAGGGCTCTTTTCCTGGCTTCTAGATGATTGCCTTCTTGGTGTGTTTTTATATGTCAGAGAGAAGATGAAAGGAAGTTCTCTGCTATCTGTGATAAGAGCACTTATCTCCTTATGAGGGTCCCACGCTCATGACCTCATCTAATTCTAATTACTTCTGGGGATTCCATCTCCAAATATCATCACATCAGAGTTAGGTATAAAGGTTGGAGGGACTCATTTGGTCAGTGATACCCACAAAAAATAAACCATCTTTTTTATAACATTAAATATTCCACTCTAAGTACTTTCTTTTCTTTTTTTTCCCCCTCTCTAAATACCTTCAAGAGGGAAGAATCTTTTTTAAAAAGATGCATACGTTCATCTACTTGTTTACAGAATGTTTTATAATCGAACTCCACTCATGTTTGTGGGAACCTATGATCTTTTCTGCTAGTCATTGCATCCTTAGTTTCAGTGTGAAGAGTATTTACTGTTCTTTGAGTAGTGCAAGCATCACACCTCTAGATCTATATGAATCAGTATGGACAGCTCATCCACATTCCACTGAACCACTTCTATGCCAGCTATTTTGCACACCTTTTAAGGTCAAACTCAAAGAATAGCTCCTCTGTGAAGGTTTTACAAACTCCCTGAGCAAAACTAGACTTCCCTGTCTGTGATCTGCATGTTGTCCCTCTGTCCCCTTTACTGGCAGATTCTGTGGCTATTAGTGACGCGCCTTCCTCCACCATTAAACTGTACCTGCTTTTTGGTAAAAGACTGAAACACAGTGTCTTGTATGTGGTGGGAGCTCAATGGCTGCATAGGGAATGAATAGTTACTGTAATTTGTATTGCTACCAAGGAAAGTGGATTAAGCCATGCAAGTTGAAAAGCCTATCATGCAAAAGGTAAAACTTCCTTGAATGCCTCTCGGGAGGCTGGAGACAAAGGCTTCTGAAAGTCTCGGAAGATTTCATCCTTGGAGTTTGCAATTCTAGATAAGCCCAAGGATTTCAGGGAGGAAAGCCGTTGAATTGTCAAGCCAATCTGTGGGGTATTGCTCACTGTAGATTTGCTCAGAGATGGTGAGAGGTCTCTGCCCCTGCCTGAGGCTCCTGATCTCCACAGGTAAGGAGCCTACCTGTGTTTTGCTTTTGGAAGTTTCTCTCCCACCTCACCCCTATAATTCTATGATCTTTTTCTTCTCTTGGAACAATACCTTCCAGAATTGCATCAATCTTACAACTGCATGAGATTTACTGGGAAATAATTCTTACCCAGAATGTAAAGAGTTTTTCCCTATATTGAAGAGATTTATGTTTGAATTTATGAAAACTACTGGGATAAGTAAATTATGTTTTCAAAGCCAGTTTTGGTGGGATGCATGTATTTACAGTAGTGTGGTTAGAAAAAGAGTATGAGAAGAAAAGGAAGACTTTATGCTTAACCTTAAAATTCACCAAATACAGATATGTGTATATATATGTATATGTATCATATTATAATCAGATATATATGACAGTAAAGGCTGGGTTAAGGGAAGTATATTTTGTTTGCAGCAGATAGAAAATGAACATTTACTAAAATGCAATATTAATAGTAATTCAGGCCCCCTTAACAATTTGAACTTGCAAAGCTTTGAAGGGTGCGTTTTAGGGATAAAAAGATTGTGAATTTCCCTCCCCTTGCTTAGAGGCAAAATCTCATGATTCCCTAATGTTCAGCTTCCAGGATTTTGAGGCTACATTGAAATGATAGTCTTTATGCATTAATGTTTACATAACTGCTATTTTTGCAGACATTTAAATTACAGAGAACAGCAATTGTTGAGGGGAAAAAGCAGTATAAATAAATAGAAGCTAGAATTTTCCCCCTTCCGAGGTAAGTGTTTGCTATTCCTAGTGGCGAATACTTTTGCTATTTGTGTGAGATTGTTCTTTGGTCCAGCAAAAACTGGCTTCTCCAAAAATAGAAATACGACAAGTAGCAGAGCATATAATAAGTTAATAAAATGGATTTTGTTCTCCACTGGTAATGTAATTAAGAATATGTGGCAGTTTTCTAGGGGAACGTTGGGTCAGTTAGTGAAGTCTGTCATTTGGTGAAAATAAGGACCAGAAACAAAGAGTAGGTGAAATGTTTCACATTACATACCCTTAGCTACAGCATAATGAATCTCTCATGTCATTTGGTAGCCTGGGATTTTAAATCACATAATATATGTTTTGAGTCAGTGTATGTTTGTTTTGATATAATTTAAGAGTGCTAGATGCTTGGGCCCCGGTATGGTGACATTGAAATGGATGGAGCCTTTAAGAGATGAGGCCTGTGAAAGGTATTAAGGTCCCTGGGGTCTCTGTCCTCCAAAGGGATTAAAGTAGTTCTCAGGGGACCTTGGTTAGGTCCTACGAGACGGGGTAGCTATGAAATGAGCAAACTTCACTCCGGAATCTCTCTGGCTTCCTATCTTACCATCTGATCTCTTACGAAAGTTCTCCTGTCACTGAGATGCCATTTGCCATCTGCCATCTGCCATGAGGGCACCATCTGATGAAAAGATGGGACTACCTGATGTTGCATCTTTAGCCTCCAAAGTTTTGAGCTAAACAAACCAATTTTCTTTGTAAACTACCAAGCCTCAGTTACTTTGTTATCATAATGGAAGATACATGAATAGGATTCTACTTAGGAATTCCCAAGTGGGATGAACTAGGGTGAGCAGAGAAGGGTGTGGGTTTGGGGTGAGAGGCTGGGAATTGTTCTTGGCAGGTGACCAGGCATCACTGGTCTGGACAATCTTCAGTTTGGGCAGGTGTCTTTGGGGTAGCAGTTCATCTCCCCCCTTTTGACTTCAAAAGTGCATGCCCCAATTCATTTGGTGCCAAACTGTCATTGTCTTTAACTTGGGAGAGTCACCAGTGGTGAGGGGGAGCAGCAAAACTGCTTCCACTGAACACTGTAAGACACCTCAGTTCACCTCAAAAGAAGGCACTATGGGATATCTCTACATATGGATAATTGATTACTTTCTTAGTCTTATATAAAACATGAAGGGTAACCTTTTTTAAAAGGCTTAGATTTTTACTGATAATTAATTTGCCATATAAGTGAAAATATTGTGCGTACTATGCAAATACAGTATCCACAATGTCCTCTGACCCCTTCTTACAGCTTTTTTCCCACTAGACACTGGATTCTGCCTTCAAGTCCTACTTCAGTATGTACATAGAAATTCCACAGTGTTCCTTGCCAGGAATTATCCTGCAAAGGGCAATCCTCAGGATGCAAAGTGTGAAATGGGGGTGGTGAGTATCAGAAGGTAAGAGAGAGCCAGCTACAAGGAAGGAAGAGATGGAGTTCAAGAAATGTAGCAAAAGAGAATTATAATATTTTGAGGATGAGGATTATTTTGTACAGGACATCCACATTCACAGCAGCACTATTTACAATAGTGAAAAGATAGTGGATAACTGTCCACTGACAGGTGAATGGATAAACACAATGTAGTCTACCCATAAAATAGAATTCTACTCAGCCATAAAAAGAGTGAAATATTGGTACATGTGACCACATGGCTAACCTGGAGGACACTTTCCTATGTGAAGAAAACCAAACCTCAAGGGGCAGATGCTATATGATTTCAATCATATTAAGTGTTGAGATTTGGGGTTTTGCAAGGGGAACAATGTAATACAGGACACATATTTTATAAGATTGTTTATAATAGTCACCCAAGAATCACACACAAAGAGAGAGTGCAAGAAATCTGTTCACACACTAAAGACCTAAGAATCCAGCTGAGAGCCTGGATCCTATGGCAATGTCCCGCATGAGTCCAGCTGAAAACCTAGAGCCCATAGCAATGCCTCCCATGAGTCCTACTGGAGACCTAGAGCCTATGACAATGTCTCATGGAGGCCTGTTTCACGGATCTGTGCTGGGAAGGCCCAAATTCAGTGATGGAATCTAGAAAGTCTGTGTCAGCAGGATGAAGGATCTGTGCTAGCAGGCTAAGAATCTTCACTGGAGCCAGGAAGTGTTGCTCAAAGTAAGAACCAGAGCTCCCCACAAAAAGTACCATAGCCATCCTCAGCAACAATGAGGTCCTGAGCTCCTCCTATGATGAGGAAAGCCAAGTTCCCATCAGGGAAGCCAATGTGACAAGCACCTCCAGGAGACACGCAGTGCACCATCTTCCCCTCTGGAGCCAGGAAACGATTCTCCTAGGTGAGGACCAGAGCTCCCCCCAAGTGAACCAAAGCCATTCTCAGTGCCAATGAGGTCCTGAGCTCCTCCTCTGATGAGAACAGCCAAGTTTATCAGGAAAGCCAGCATGACAAACTCCTCCAGGAGAACCAACAGCTCTCTACATAGCTTCTCAACATCTTCCAACAGACTCCCACCAGCCTCTCTAGCTCCCAACAGCCTCACTTCTGCTTCTCCAGTTCTGCCTATTGTGCTACCAGCGACAATCCTGGGATGGGCCTCCCACACCCAGCACTACACTGGTTCAGTTCAGCTGGGGGTTACAAGTTGACCACCAGTCATCAATCCACCGCATGAGGTATCCAAAATAGTCAAATTCATAGACAGAAAACGGAATGGTGGTTGCCAGGAACTGGGAGAGGGGGATGGAGAATTAGTATTTAATTAGGTACAGTTTCTGTTTAGGAAGAGAATAAAGTCCTGGAGATGGATGTAGTGTAGTTGTACAACACCGTGAATGTACTTAATATCACTGGATTGTATGCTTAAAATGGCTAATATGGTGATATGTTTTATATGGTTACATATTTCAATGGTTGTATATTTTACTACAATTAAGATGCCCTAAAGAAGGGAGGGTCTTTGGTCTTATGACTCAGTAGTTCTTCTTTAGCATGCTAGTGTGCATGGTCTGCTGTAAATAAATTACTATGCATTTGGTAGCATAAAACAATGGAATTTCATTCTTGCACAGTCCCTGGAAGGGTGCATTTGAAATCACTCTTTTGTGTGTCCCATTCCCATGTTACATGAGCAGTAGGCAGCAAGATATCACAGGAGCTGGGGAAAGGTTCCTTTTCTCCTGCCAGCCACAATTTTTATTTAATGAGTCTCTTTAGGCAATGCAGTGACTCCAGGGGAGATTTTAAAGGTAGAAACTGCATGTAGCCTTTAAACTGTCCTCCAAGTTAGGCCGTATCAACACCCAGCACTATGCCAAACCCGAGTGTCTGCCTGTTTCTCCCGGTCTCCGCCTTTCCTTGGCCAAACAAACTTCTTCCAGGTCCTTTGATCATTTTCTTTTCCCATGCCAAAAATAAACCTTGTTATCCACTGTGTCTGGAACATCCTCCCACTTCCCGAGCCATATTGTTTTTCATTTCTGCATTGATTTCAGTCCCTCCTTCAGGTGGGTTTAAGTGGTGCCATGACATCATTGCTCATATTCTTCATTAAGATTGTGGGTTTTTTTCTAGAACAAATGATTCATTTGAAATAAGCCAAAGAGCCACGTAGTTGTCCATTGTGCTATAACCTGTCCTTCTGACCAAGTTAGCAAGGAGAGAATTTGAAAGTAGGTTACAAAGCCTAATTATGTCCACATATAAAACATCTCTAGAGATTCTTGGGTTTTATCAGAATGCTTTTCAGCAAGTTAGCCTATCTGTGTACAATACTTGTACATGTATTGGAGGGACCCGGGCTGTTTATACTTGGAGAATGTCTATGCCTGAGACAACAATAACAACACACACACACACACTCACACACACACAACAAAAACAAAATCCACCATAGAGTTCATTGCCCCAGAATGTGAAGTACATTAACATATTTTTTCTCTTAGCTTCAAGACTCTCATATTTCATTTGAATTATAAAGAAAAAAATGCTTGGTTTGCTGGATGGTTTGATTAAGTAAGCATTCTCTTCTTAAATGGTGAAAATAAATATCAAGAGAATAATTACACATGCCAAGTGTGTCCAGTGAAGCAATATGTGTAGGCAGCTTTGGAAACAGTGACACAGTGATTATCTGTGCATAACTTGGTCATAATATCATCACTGTCTAGACTACTAGACAATTAGCATCCAGACATACTATAGCTCAGATGGAGGAAGGTCATTTAAAAAAGTAAAAGACAGAGCAGTCTTACTTGGAAATGCAAGATACAATGCATTCTTCTCTAGAAGGTTATATATTGGAATTAGCTTTGGATTGAGTTATGCTTTGAGGTTTGGCTTCCTTTTATGACTAATTTGTGGGTCTCTTTCTATTAATGTATGCAAAAAGCTATTTCTTGCAATCATCTGGAAATATACCTCTACATATACAGACTGCTGTGAAAATTCTCCGGTTTTCACTTCTTTACCCTCTCCCTCTGTACTGCTTTTTTTCAGCATTTGAGGCAATCCTAGTATTATAGTGAAAGTCCTTATGTAGAAGATAGACTCTGAGACTGTTCAGAGACAACTAGCAAAATGTAAACTAGTGTGTCTGTGAGGAAATGATAGCTTGCCTCTTTCAAGTCATTTGATGCCCTTTATCTACTGGAAACTTGGTGTAATGTAATTTCAGGGAGTAGCAGAAGCTGCTACGTGGTCACAAATGTGCAATTCTTTCACCTCCTGCTACAGTAGCACCAGCATATTTCCTGGCTTTCTTTGCGTTTGAGTGCGGTCATGTGTCTGGGTTCTGGCCAATGAAATGTGAGTAGAAACCGTTCACGTGGCTTGTAGGTTTGATCTCCAAACACTTCCCACCAATTCTCCATACATTCTCTCCTTTTCCATTAATTAGTACGGATGAGAACTGCAAAGTCCTAGGGAATTCAGGCAGAAGAAAAACAAAAACAGAACACCAAGTCTCCACTGCAGAAGAGCAGCTTCACCCAGAAGCTTTGAGTTTGTCTATGACAGGAGTGAGAACTGTACTTTGGTTTTATAAATTCACTGATAATTTTGGGTTGTTAGCTGCAGTGGATAAATAATCTACCCTGATCAATACATATAAGGTTAATCTATAGCTGTTTATTTAGCTGTAATAGAGAAATTTTCAGATGTGTCTGGAATAACCAAAATCTATTTTCCACATGAGCCTAAGGAAGCACACAAAGTGTAGTTTATTGTGAATCAGTCATTGTATGGAAAAGTCCCTTTCAATTAGCCCAACTAGCTCGTTCCCTGAAGAACATATATTAGCTCAATACCCACACCTCATAAGGCATATACATCTTTCAACATATTTAGCCTGTGTGTATGCAAGAAATATTTGTATTTATGTCCCCAAAAGTGAATACGACACCCAAATCAACCCAAATAGAGGGACATTCTACAAAATATGTAATGCTTCCCCAAACTCTCAAGGTCATCAAAAACAAACGAATTCTAAGGAACTGTCATGACCGAGAGGAACTTCTATAGGAACATCCTCAAAACGATCCTTGCAACAGTGAGGATGATGATGACGATGAAACACAGACGTTAGGCAGACAGCAGGGAAATGAGAATTAAGTAGGAAATTTTGTTAGTAATAATAAGGTTCCAACACTGATTCCTCCATTGAAATGAACATACACAGTGATACGAAATATTGGTAACAGGGATAATCAGGTATGGAGCACACACAAACACTTGTAGATTATCATTCTAAATTTTGGTATCTGTTCTAAAATTTTAGTAACTATATTTGTTTTCACAGAAAGTAAATGCAATACTTTCCACAGAATTCCTCTGCAGGAAAAGTCTCAGTTGGGTGAGCACTGGCAGGCAGGTGAAAGAGGGATGTGTGCTTCTTGGACGTTTCCAGCTGTGTGAGAGGCCAAGTCCTGTTCACACTGCAGTTACTGTACACAGCTGTGGTCATTTCACTAGTGACTGGGAAGCAAAGTTGTAAACATGTGTCACAGTAATCTGACAGTGATAAATAAAAGTCCACAGAAGTGGGGAGGGGGAGGGCCTGACGTTGGATGTGAGGAGATGTCAGACAGCCTTGCACAATGGCAGCCCTCTCAAGCCCATTCACTAATAGCTGCCTGGGAGAGAGATTTTACTTTCCATCCGTTCTGTCTCGCCCAAAATCTGAGATATAAATTCCTTAAAGGATTGACTACAATTTATTCCTCTGGTCCTCTGGAAATCCTCACAGTCTACATGCACACCCACATACCCCACGTGTGTACACATGGCCTGGCATGCAAGAGGACTTCAGAAATCCTGGGCACACATATGGGAAGGCCTTATCACGGCAGGGTAGATGGAGCAAGGAAACATCATCTGCAGAGGACCTTGTTTGGACAGAGTTCTTTAGTCAAAGCTGTCTAGCAATTTGGGCAAGACATTTCAAGGCACCGCAACAGAGAGGTGACTGGTAGAAACCAAAGACGTGTGAGTGCGTGGAAATACCAAGAGAGAACCAAAGAGGGATGCAGTTTCTCCTGATTTTATTTTTTTCTTAAACGTCCATCAGCCCTCAAACTGTTGAAAGAGTTCATGTTTTCTTTTTTGTCCCTGCAATGAAAACATCACACTAGAGATAGAAAAAGCCAGCTTTCAGAGGCAGATGCTGAAATAACAAAGTCTCTTTAAAAAATGAGTACTTAAGCAAATGACCAATTTAAATGGCATGGCACCAACATGCTTATGCCAGTATTTATTTTTCTATGGAATGTGCGTGCATGTTGTGGGTTGTAAGTGGAATCCTGGCCAATCCCAGGCAGTCATAAAGGAATCATTTAGGTTCTCTTCAAAATCATTAGGACTATTAGTCCTGACTTGCAACGAGTGAAATGTACAGACTCCTGCCAAGGGGAAAATGAAGGAGTTCTGCTCCTTTTCAAAGTCATCAAAGCTGGGATGAAACAGCTCAGAGCAGTTTGCCTTCCTGTGCAGCTGTCAGTGACAAAGAACATACATTCCACGCAGGGACCTTCACTGCCTCATAATCTTCCGTCCTGGTGGGTTGGAAAACTGCCATTGGCCACCCTTGTGGTGTCCAGAAAGTGTTCTTGATCTCCAACCCTGGCCTTTTCCTGGAGGTGGAGGACATGCACACACTCAGGTCATGGGTCTTTGAGCAGGAGCCCCAGATGCTGAGGAGCACCTTCTGGGACAGAGGTCATGACCTCAACACTCTGAGGTTGCCTCCTGTTTCCCAGTACAAGAAGATTGTCTTATTTTTGTTTGCTTATCTATTTTTACTGATGGTTAGATAGAGGATTCCTTAACATTTGCAGTACTAAAATCCTTCTCCTGAAACATGCTCATGTACTTGTGATTTGGAAGAGTAGGCTGGGATAGATAGAATGATCTCCACCCCCCATGAATGTATATACCCAATTAATCCAAATCATGACACACATTAAAAATTTGGGCAACCCTTTTACCTTTGTAAAGTCCAAGTGACTTTGCCTTTTAAAGGAAACAATTGCCTGAAAAAGAAAATGTTTAAGGTGGGTTTTGAAATCAGTATAATAGGTTGCAACCAAAATTAAGGAATAAAGAATAGAACAGAACAGAATAGAATAAAGTTACAGTTTTCGCGTGTGTGTGTGTTTTGCAGATGGCAACAGTGAATACTATTTCAAGAAGTATATTATGGAAAACCCTTGTGAATATGGCTGATATGTTAGGATGTATAGTGTATTTCAAATTCTGAAATGCAATGGCTCAGTTAATATGATGAATCCCTTCCTATAAGTCAAGGCCGTCTTTTTTTTTTTTTTTTTTTTTTTGGTTTTTCTCCAGTACCGGGAACCGAACTCATGACCTTGTGCATGCCAGGCAGGCGCTTTTGCCGCTGAACTAAATCCCTACCCCCTCAAGGCTGTCTTTCTGGCACTGTGTCTCCACCAATACCCTCAGCCTGCCTCTGCATGTCTCTCCACTATGCTCCTGGGTCTGGAGGATGGTATCTGAGGTTTGCTCCAGGGCACTCCCCTGTTCACTGGTCCCCCATTATGTTCAGCTAATAAGGAGCTCCGCAGAACCTGGAATTGAGTGGACAGAGAAGTCAGGATTCATTTTTGTCATTCCTATTCTGTGAGAACATTTGGAGCAAATTGTATTTCTCCATTGAGACATACAAGGGGTGATCAAAATATTTAAATAAATTATTGCAGTAAAAGACACATTGGCCCCCTCAAAATCCTCCCCCTCGCTTTCAACACACTTATTCCAGCATTCTTGCCACTTTCGAAAGCAGCTCTGGAGTTCTTTCCTGAGTGTCTTTATGAGGTGTGAAAAAAATATGGTGAATGTAGCTTCCAAGTTCTAACCAACAGAAAGACAGGCTCATAAAATCATGACACTGTGTCCTCATCTACCTTATTCACTAAATCTGGCATCGTGTGATTTCTGGCTCTTCCCCAAAGTCCAAATGACCATCAAAGGAAAATGATTTGGATGTGAAGCAATTTCACACGTGGAAACAGCCAAGACAGCACACCTGAAGACACTGACGAGGGAACTTCTGAACTGCTTCACAAAGTGGCAAAAATGATGAGGATGAGTATGTTCACAACAGCGGGTGGATGTCTGGAAGTCATTAATGGCAATGTGTCTTTTACTATAATAAATTTTTAAAATGTAAATGTTCACAGTAATCTTTTGATCACATCACATATACCCTACCTAGACTACTTTGTCCTTGGATCGTCCTAATGTGGAAAGGTCCTATATTTCTTCTGGGATTGGGACAAACTCATTGAGGTAGTCATAAATTACTATGTGTATAAGCTTTATCCAAAATGTTCTTATATATAAAGTTTATAAAGAAGAGGTGAGATCAGTTATAATCCTGTTTTCTTGACTGAGTACATTCCCAGCTAGTTGCTAGACAATTTAGAAGAACCACAGAAAAAGGTCTAAATGAACACATTGTAGTATACCATATTCAGTACAAATTTATTGTTCGATTTCACTTTCAATTCACAAAAGCGTGGATGAAATTTCATTAAAATGCTTTTATGTGCCTGGAACAGTCTTAGGGGTTTGGGATGCATTAGAAAACAAAATCAAGACCCCTCCCCTCAGGAAGCTTACACTCTAGCACAAGACAAATTAAGCAATGTTCATTACCAATGAATTCATTCTATCAAAGTTGCTAAATGCTATGGGTAAAAAACAAAACAAAACATATCAGGGTAAAGAGGGTTAGGACTGCTGGGTGTTGGGGACAAGTTGCTGTATTACAAAGGTCTAGCAAAGCCTTGTGAAGGTGAAATTTGAGGAAAGAAAAGAGGGTGTTGACGAAGAGCATTCAAACAAGAAAACCCACTTGTCCCTGGGAGCTTGTCAGAGGGCACAAATCAGGCACCCAGAGCCGGTGTGACCAGTTCCCACAGGGATAAGAGGAAGTTGTAAAAAAAAACAGAGGACCCTTGACTGACTTTTGCTGTTGCTGAATGTGAACTAGAAAAACAACTAAATGCTCTAGGCGCAAGAGTGACATGGGGCAGCTTGAGTGATAAATCTCCAGCTGAAGTTCTGGGAATATACCATGGTTGGCACTGTTGGAAACAGGGAGATCTAGCTGGGGCTTGTAATGGTTTGAACAGTTCTCCTCAAAGTTTCTGTGTTGGAAGTTTACTCCATCTGTCCTCAGGAAGAGACTGATCAGTTACTAGGGGCTGCTCCATCATGAGTGGATTAATTTTGCTGTCACAGGAGTGGATTTGTTGTCCCAGAAGTGGCTTTCGTGGAAAAGCTCAATCTTTCTGACATGCTTGCTCTGCCCAGCAATGTGATTCTCTTCTCTATGCCTTGATGAAGGAGGAAGTCCTTTGCTAGAAGCCGGCACCGCGCTCTTGGACTTCCCAGCCTCCACAACCGTGAGCTAAACACCCATTCTTTGTAAATCACCAGTAAATTTCTACGTTCAGTTAAAAATGTAGAAAAGAGAGGGCTATTAGGGTCAGCAGAGAGCCCTGTTGGTTCAGATAATGGAAGAAACTGGAGGTGGTGAAAGGTGTTTGGACTGCAGTTATCTTTAACAGGAAACCAAAAAGATTGCAGTAAGTTGAGGAAAAGGGTCAAGGATAACTGCAAAGTTTGGGGCCCGATTAAGCTGAAAACTGCCATTCATTAGGGACACATCACAGGAAGCTGTGGTTCTGTGAATCAACTGGGACACACTTTAACAAAGATTAAGATTCTCCTTACAAAGATTCCTCCCCCAAAGATTCACAGTTAACTTCGAGCAGTTGGATATCTCACCACGGAACACAATTTATAACATTCTACCCTACCTTCTTCGCTTGTGGATTATTGCATGCGCTTTTTTCGAGGTTATCACTTACATGGGTGGCTGTGAAAGATCTTCGAATGAGCCAAATTGCAAGTGTGGTGCCAGATTTCAAATTAAGTTTGTTTGGGTGAACAGTATCCTATAAAAATACCATTTTGTAGCTTGCTCCCATGCAACTGTTCCTCCACATGCAAGCAATTAACTACTGATGTATGTGCTTTTGTTCCAACTGGTGCTAAAAAAAGACACATTCCATGAATTATTTTTTAAGATTTGAATATTTCATAGTGCTGATTGGGCAGTAACTGCAGCAAAAGGAAGGAATATGGAAAGGCTGCCATGTACTGTTATTAATGCCAGGATGTGACTCCTTAATATAGTTCAGAACACCAAAAATTCTCCATAAGATGTAGAATTTGTAGCCAGAAGGGATCATGGAAATCATGGAGCTCAACCGCTCATGTTAAATTGATGGGGAGAGCGAGGCCCAGTATGTAACATGGCTGACCCAAGATATACAGCTGGTGCCTAGGAAAGGAACCCACATGACAACTTGGTGAATGGGCTTCTGCTTGGTGTTCTTTTTAAGCTCCATGTTCGGTGTGGTTTCCATTCTTTCCATCCCATTAAAATTGAGATGAAGCAGACTTACTTCTCAGGAGTCCCTAGCAGGCCCAGAAATTATGAAGGACCAGAAAGCTTAAAAACCCAAGATTCCTGGAACAGTGAGAAGAGTTCTGATCAATTTTTTATTTTTTTGTCTCAGCTCCTGCCTCATTTCCTTTTAGAAGCCACAGACATCCCATCTCTGAGCTCTGCTGGCCTCATTTCATGAATGATCCAGACTGACGCAGGCTGAAACCCACCACCTCCCCTTTTCTTTGTGACACTGTGGGAAAGTCTTCCCTCAGAACCCAACACTTAGCTGTCACCTTCCCCATCAGTCCTTAGACTGGATCCCTAGAAACCTCAGCTCTCCTTCCCCGCCTCCCCGCTAATACTGCTTAGGCTTTGAGTGGTGGGGAAATGGCAAAACCAATTACTCATGTCCCTGCCACCACTCAGCACAGGATGTAAGAGTTACATTTGGGAGGTACATCAGGCTGTTACCACCTAAGGAATAACTTTACCATGGGTGATACGAATTGTGTCACTTACTCAGCTCTCCAGCCCCATGCCAGATCATATGGGTAGGCCTTAGGCAAGGACTTCTGGCTTTTTCCAGGGACTTGGTTTGGCTTCTGCCAGACAAGCTAGTGGCTCAGCCCTGAGCTGCCCCAGTTCACTTGTCTGTCTTGCCATGCAGTGGTGCTGGGTTCCAACTCTTGCATTGCTCCCCTCCACATTATTAGTGTCACCAAGGAGTTTGTCTGAGATAGTCCTGAAAAATGATCATTTGTTTGTGGTGAGGAGAGTCGTGGACAGGAGTTAAGAGCCCTCTATTCTGGGAAGGAATACTAACATACTTTGTCCCATAGACCTGCCCAGGAGGTGCTGTTAGCAGCACCATTCTTACAAGCAAGGACACTAAGCAGAAATAGGACTGCATTATAACAAAGTATACTGCCTTTCACTCACTAGGACAATGCCATTGATGTACCAGGATGTTTTCATTTGTTTTTTCATTCATTCAACACTCAGTAAATATTTTTCAGATGCTTGCAGTAGGCAGATTTCTTTTTTAGTAATGAGGTTTGAAACCAGACTGTTCACACTGAGCTATATCTTCATCCCTTAATTATTTTGATTTTGATCTAGTATATTTCTATGTCACAAAGTTGCCCAGGCTGAGCTCAAACTTGCAGCCCTCCTTCCTCTTCTTCCCATAGTGCTGGTATTTCAGGGGTGTGCCTCCACAGCCACCCAGCTTCAGGAGGCAGAGTTTTATGAGATTTCTACCAGCTAATGTATAGTCCACACCAACCTAGCTGCCTCTGTGTAGGGATTCTGCAGATGTAACTGAAGTATCTAGTCAGCAGGCTGCAGGAAAAGAAGATGTCCTTCATGGATCTACCCTAATCAGGGGAGGTCTTAATATACTGGGCTCCTCCTAGCCAGACCCACTCAAAGGCAGAGAGAGACTCAAATGGGGACCATTCTTCACCACCTGCTTTGGTATTAAAAAGAGCCAAGGCTTAAGGAATGCAAGTGGCTCTAGAAGCTGGTAGTGCCTGGCTGTGAATCAGAGAGGAAATGGGGACCTGAGTCCTGCAACCATGAAGACATAAATTTTGCCAACAGCGCAAATGAATGTGGAAGACTATTCCCTCCTCAGTCTCCAGGTGGGAATACCATTGGCCAGTACTCTGCCTTCTGTGTTATAAAACCCTGAGCAGAGAGCTCAGCCATAGACTCCTGACTTGAAGAATTATGAGCTAGTAAGTGGATGCTATATGCACTGCTAAGTTGTGAAAGTTTGTTACAGAACAATTTTAAAAATTGTAAAATTTTGCTAAAGGCAAGAATCATGATGTCTGGAGACTTACACCTTCTAGAGTAAGATCAGTTTCTAGATGCTCAGATCATAAACTTATTTTAAATGAATCAGATTCAGGTGTTTATGGTTTTCCCAAATGGGGTAGTGTTAGGCTTCCCTGATCCTATATTCTATCACCATGTCTCTCTTAAAATGGATAAAGGGATGCATGTGTCCAAGCATCATTTTGGCTGTGTAAGTGCAACTGGCACACTTCTGGGTCCATGCACTTGGACTCTCTGTAAACTGTTCAGGTCAGCTGGCCACCAGTGTGAGAACATGAACCAGATTTCCAATCAAATGAGCTTTCTGCTTCTCTGTTATTTCCTGCTGGTGACTTTTTATGCTATAGATGCAATCACTTTTCCTTTTGTAATTCAAAGTTGGCACCACTGAAATGTGTTCCTGCTGCAAGGAATTTGAGGACCTGTGCTCATTTGCAGGGCATCGTTTCCAAGTTACAACAGGAATCCAGAATAACATCTGTAGACCTCTACCTACCTGTGGGTAGCTCAGCAAAAGGCCTGCATAACTGTAGATTTCTGAAGCTCAGCAGTTAGAGGAATGTGAGTGTATGTGTGCGTTTCCTTTGATCCAACATGTTTTCTTCCTTTTCTTCTCAGGCTATTGTATTATGTTTTTCCAAGTCTACATAGCATGAGAAACTGTATCATTACTGTACTGACACTTTACTTTATACAACTTTATATGATTATTATTTTTCTTTTATTTTTCTTGGGTGTAGGATATGAAAGTATCACAGTGGACTTTAGTTTCCTTATACTAGTGTACGTCCCTTGAGTGTTTTCTCTTGCTTCTTGGTATTTCTCACTTGTTCTACTCACTTTATTGAGTTATTGACGTGTTCTTTGAATGCTTTCCAACTTGGGAGGAAATGAAACCAGTTAGAGAATGGTGCAGTCAGTTTCTTTGGAAAAAGAGACAAATGAGGCAGAGGATTTAGAAATCTTTAGTCTGCCATATTGAAATTGCCTGAGCAGAGCCTACTCAATGCTGCATGTTCAAGCCAAAATGAATGCCTATCTTTCCCTCAGGCACAGATCCTATGTTTCTCCATGTTTTATGGATTACACGTATTTATCACGATGGAGATCAGAATGTGCCATCCAAACAGATACCATAAGAAGTATGGTGCATTTTAAAAGAACTGTAATTCCTTAAATAAGAAATCTGTTTAAAGCATGTATCTCTCACCACGCCTAACTCAGAAACCAGAAGCTAATGTGAAGCCAGGGGCAAGTTTCTCTGCTACTGTCTGGTACTCTAAAGGATTCTTGGTAATACAGCACATTTCCCCACACCCTGAAATGTATTGCTGACTCGCCTTCACCACTCACTTGTCAGGATTGAATATGATACTTATTTTAGTTCCTATGTATGATGGCATGTTTTATTTATTTAATTTTGTCTTTTTCTTGGTGTGTGTTGCAAGACATAATGAATACACTCCTTGTAGGTAATTGGCAGATATACATATCTGATCTTATGCCATGTCCAGTGAAGCTCTTGACATTCTGGAGGGAAGGATGGTGGAGGATGAACAAATGCAGACAAGAGTCAAGATGCAGAAAGCTAAGGTCAAGTGGAGCCCTGTCTCCTGATGGGAGAAGAGGAACTGCCCAACTACTGCAGTGTGCTTATACACTCAACAGGAGAAACCTCTCTCCTAATAGGAGAAAAGAGCTACCTAACGCCTTGTTTATCTCGCTTACCTCGGGGACTTCATGTCCTGGAGATCAGTGTGTGATTGATCTCCAGCTCAGCCGCTCCCCACAATCTTAATCCTTTTTACTTCTTCTTTTTCTCTCCCTCCATCCTTAGATCCCGTTCCCATCTGCAAAAGTTCTTACTTCATGTTTCCTAGTGTCTGTCTTTTTTTGCTCTTTGAGTCATTTATACTTCGGGTTTATCATGTAAGAGAAAATATGTGATATTTAATCGTCTGTGTTTGTTTTACTTAGCATCATGTTTTCAAGGTGCATCTATTTCCCCACCATACTACTCAAATTTATCCTTCTTTATAGCTGAGTAGTATTCCATTGTGTATATGCATATATTTTATTACTGATAACACACCCTTCTCATAACATTAAAGGCTGCTCAGAATGTGAGCCACACTAATCTATCAAATAGATTTTCTCTTTCACATTATGCACCTTCCTCCCTCCACTCCCACTCTTATGCGTTTGTACGTGTCTGTGGGCAGTTAGTGTCATTTGCTATTTTATTTTCTTCTCTCCCTTTCCTTGAATTTTTCTAGAGCTTATTTTTCTATACTATCCAACCTACTTATGTCAACAAAAAAGTATAATTTTATTAATAAATACAAGGATAGTATACACATCTATGTTTATTGTGCTTTTAAGTTTTGAATATTGAACAAGGTTTTTAATACTCTAAAGGGAAAACACAGCTTGATGGTGGTGCTTGTTTTATTTTTTTCTTTTCTTCTCTTTTTGGTTTATAGGCAGAAATATTCACAAGGTGGTGTACAAAGAAGGAGTACATATTTTGAAATAGTAATTAGTTCTCATAACTATTGCACTTTATTCTACTTGAAATAAATTATCTTTCCTGAAGTAATCAGATACCTACACTAAGAAAGAGCAAGAAAGACATACTGAAATAAAATATCTCTTAATGCTTAGGTAGACAGCTGGTGAAATATTGGTCCTGCAAGGTCCAATCTTTGTAGCCTCTAAATGTCACCTTTCAAGGGAAAATGGATTCTACAGATGGGATTAAGGTAGAGACTGTGACACACAGAGATTACGCTGGATTAGCTAAGCAAGTCCCAAATTCAGTCACAGGTCCTTCGAAGTAAGAGGCTGAAGAGATCAGATTCATGAAAGAGAGCATTGTGGAGACTTCAGCAGAGATGAGGGAGATGCAGCAGCCAGCCATGGAGCAGGAGCCACCAGGAACCAGAAGCAGATTCTCTCCTTGCACCTCTCTGGAGAGTGCAGCCCCCACCAAGCCACTGCTTGATTTTTGCCCAGTGAAACTGTGTTGAATGTTTGGGTTTCAGAACTGTGAAAAAAATACATTTCTTTTGTTTTAAATCACCACGTTTGTAGGTATTTTTTATAGCAATTGTAGGAAACCAATGTAACCAATGAACTAGAATATTCTTCCTTCTAGGATTAGGTTTCTAATAAAAAAGTCATTGCACCATGCAAATTATTTTCTAACATACTTTTAAGTATCCAAAATAACATCTTGAATGGAACTTTCATGGCTACATGGAGTTTATTCTATGTATTTGACAATTTCTTGAGCTACATCCCTAGCTCTTTTAAAATTTTATTTATTTATTTTTTAAATGTTGAGACAGGGTCTCACTAAGTTGCCCAGGTTGGGCTGAAACTTGCAATCATCCTGTCTCAGCCTTCCAGAATGCTGGTATTACAAGTGGGTGATCTCACACTTGCCTGAGTATTACAATGTATTTAACCAGAGTCCTACCATTGTTGAATTTAAAAGTTACCAATTTTTTAGTTCTAATTAACATTACAGTTATATAATTATTATTGAGCAACAATCATTTTATGATGGTATGCATTATGTATAATTTTATAATATATAAAAATTATTTAAATGAAATCTCTGTACATGGATTTTGTAGAATAAAAACCTTCTTTAAAGCCAAGTGTGGTGGTGCATGCCTGTAATCCCAGCTCTTGGGAAGCTGAGGCAGGAGGATTACTGTGAGTTTGAGGCCAGCCTGGACTATAAGGTGAGTTCAAGGCCAGCCTGAATTACATAGTAAAACCCTATGTCAAAAAGATGAAAAAAAAATCTTTTTAAAATTTTCTTTTAGTTTACTGTGTTAGTACATGTGAAACCAACAAACTTGTGGCCAGCTGTGGTTTTTGTTTACAGGGAATTCATGAATTACAGAAATCCACAGCCCAAGAGGTGGCTATGTTCTCTTTCCATTAAGGATAATGTCAGAGTTTGTGTGAACTAGGTTTTCTCCACCTTTTGAAATAGCTTTTGCCTTTTCTGCCTCCATTTTCCTGGTTTTTTTTTTTATTTCCTTTTGTCGTTCATGTTGAGAAAGTGTGAGAAATTATGCCTTTGGCTAGCCCTGGTGACAGGAGCTCTCTGTGGTTAAACCAAGAAATTAGCACAAAATTAATTTTATTACAAAGACAATAATAATGCTCACCAGGTCTTCACATGACTTCCTTGCCTGCCAGTCAGGGTGTGGCTTAAGGTTTCCATCCTTGCAGATCCTTTCCCTCCACCCGAAGCATCGTCTTCCCTCTGTCCTCCTACCCACCCCCACCCCACCACTGTCACTCTTGGTCCCCAGCTTTAGTTTTTTCTCATGGCACCACACATGTTTTGTTGTTGAATATATATCTGTCTGACTGTGATCTCTTTCATTTCTGGGCTACAAACTCCAGGAAGACACTGGCTTTAATCCTCATGTCTTTTCAAGACATAGCGCAGTGTCTAACACAGGAGGTATGACTGAAAAATATGGTGAATCCTTAAAGTTTAAGAATTTATTACAATAAAAACACACTGCCATTAGCCCCTGTCCAAAGACTCCCCCTCCCTTCCCACACACTTACCGCATCGTTTTTTGCCATTTCGGGGAGCACGAATGAAGTCGTCTTTTATGAGTTTCTTCAGTTGCACTGTCATGGCTGCCTCAGTGTCCTGAACTGATTGAAAGGTTCACCTTTCACAATCATTTTGACTGGGGAAGAGTCAGAAATCACACTGGGCCCCATGCGGTGAGTATAATGGATGAAGACTCTGTCGTGCTTTCAAGGAGCCTGGCTTTCTGCTGTTGGCTGGTGCTCAGTAGCAGTATTTGCTATAGTATTGATAGCACCTTGTAAATATAATCACAAAATAAGACTCCCGGAACTGCTTCAGGAACTGGTGAGAATGGTGGGATACGTGTGTTTGAAGCAAGGGGGAAGATTTTTTGGGGGGGGGGCTGTTAATAGCAATGTGTCTTTTAATTTAAATATTCACTGTATTTTTCAACCATGCCTTGGACAACAAACTTTCAATCAATGATCATTGCATGAGTGACTAAGGCCACGTGTGGATTCTTTGCTGTGTGTGGTGTGCACGGACGCATTTCCTTCTCAGAGTGCTACTGTGGCAACGATGCAGAAGTGAGTTAGAATAGTTCCCTGGTGAGGAGCATAGTGGTTCAGGCAGTATAAGATACTTATGAGAGCACAGGTTTGGCCAGACTTCCTGGATGCCAGCACCTGCCCCATCACGATCCCTCTGGGTGCTGTGCCTCTGTCTCCTTACTTATAGAAAAGCGTAACAATGGTTCCTGTCTGTTAGAGTTGCTCTTATGGTAATTCAGTCACTTACTGTGTATGCTGGGGAAAGCGCCTGGAACATAGCAAGCACTCAGTTAATCTGCTAGTGTTCAGCCCGTTTTACAGATGATGCGGAAGCCAGACTCACACTTAGGCACCTTGAGGAAGAACACATCACTAGCAGGTGGCAGAGGCAGAATCTGAACCCAGGCCTAACTTCTCTAGAGTTGAAGTCAAGTCTAGACACAACATTAATTTACCTGATGAACTGGAGAAATTGACTTGAAAGAAATTAGGCTGTCAAAGGAGTGCTATGCCAGTTGGAAGTATGGAGCAATGAATGCCCCAGATGGCACTGTTCCAGATGGACCACCTGAGGACATCGGTCATTTTGAGGAAACAATACTGGCTAATGTTGTGAAACACTCATGGCTGTGCACAAGGTCTGGTAGACTCCATTCTGACTTCTCTGAGATATCAGTTGCCAATAAGCAGGTTTCATCAGGTCCACTATGAAAGCTGATTTGGTTCAAGATATGGCCTTCACAGAGTTCAGCGAGGCGAATCACAGCATGGTCAGCCCTCCTCAAATACAACTGCTAATACTCCCACTTTGCCTTTCCCCTAATCGCTATCTATGCTAAGAACCTCTCATTGCCACCTCTGTATTATCTGCTTCCTTGTCCATGCATGAACAGAATTTATGGATAATCCAAAACATAAACCCGTCATTTTCTCTCTCTTCCATCTCCTCTTATTTTCCTTGCCAGTATCATGATTTGTGTTATCGGGAAACAAACCAGTTGCATAATTTTAAAACCTACTCAGGCAAAAGAGGATGACATTATAACGATTTGCCCCGGACAGTGGACAGTTGAACTGCAATTCACAACCAAGAGCTCTGAGCACCGTAGCTATGCCTCTGGAATTAGGCAGCCTGATCCTTAAGACCTAAGGACATCTGCATAGGATTTCGTGAAATTCAAGCCAAATGCTGGATTGTCTTTATCCGTTATCTTCCTTTCTCATGTGCAGCTTGTAGAATCAAAATTCTTTAGAACAATTAACCAGTTACTTAACTATAACAGAAGGAGATAAAAATAATTTGCTTAAATTTTTATTTACTTAGTTAATCATTGAAAGTTCTGAAAAGATCAAGTTGAAAAGCTGAGCTTTTTTTTCCTCACTGGTGACTCAATGAAATAACTGTTTTAATACTATCCAAGTAGTCACTGTAATTTGAATGTGCCAGTTTCCCAAGTGTTAATTTCCTGGTATTCTGTAGCGATATTAATGGATTTCCATGCTAATTTATTTTTATTTGATTACTATTCACATAGTTGCCTTGTGAACTTTGTTTCCTATAAGAAGAACCACCTTTTTATGTCTACTCTGGTTGCTGGTAATGAACACGGTATCCTCTAACACGGGGATACTCAGTATTGATAAACTGTCACTTTAAAATTTCCCCCTCAGGGGCCGGGGGTTTAGCTCAGCGGCAAAAGCGCCTGCCTGGCAAGCGCAAGGTCGTGAGTTCGGTTCCCGGTACCGGAGAAAAACCAAAAAAAAAAAAAAATAATAAAATAAAATAAAATTTCCCCCTCACCTCTCTTTTCTACACACATTGCATGCCCTCTGTGACGAACATCCTACAGGACTACCACTTGTACTTAGACGATTTGTTTATTTAAAAAAAGTCTAAGCCAGGCATGGTGGCACATTCCTGTAATCCCAGCACTTGGGAGGCTGAGGCAGAAGGTTTGTTGAGAGTTTGAGGCCAGCCTGGTCTACAAAGTGAGCTGAAGGCCAGCCAGAACTGCATAGCGAGACCCTGAACCAAAAAAATAAGTCAATAAATCTAGTGAGTTATCTACTACTCTATTTTTGTGCTGTGCCGTAAGAATACAGCAGATGAAGATTCTTAAGAAAGCTCCTGGTGATGACCGAAAGACCTTCGGGAGATACAGAGCCCTCCTTTAGCAAGTGCTTGGTGGAGGTTTGGGCAGAAGGTGTTAAATGCTTAACATCTTTAGCAGGGCCCGCTGGGCTGCGGCCTGAACCCATGGCAAGCAGGGATCTGGAGGTATCTCTGCTAGAACGCGTTTCATTTGCCAGGAATGAGAACATCTATATTAACACCTTTATTCTGCTTTCTTGATGTTTCGTTATTGTTGGTGGCAAAGCACAGGAAACTGGCATTTATTGAGGCCCACCAGTCTGCTCTTTCCCAGGGTCTGTAGCGTGATCCCTTTGGTCAAGGGGACTTGCTGACCCTGATGAATATTTTGTGGTTTGGATTTTGGTAAGTTAGGAAAAAGGTGTCCATTTTCAAGCCTGTGGAGGGAAAAAGACTCAATTTTGAAAGGAACTAAGAGAAGATAAGGCTACAAATAATTGATCACACACAAGTAAGAAAAGGCTGCACTATACCTGCATTATATCAGAATTTTAAAATAAATAACTTCCCAGGTTGTTTATTAAGAAGTGACTCTCTGTAAATAATTAAAAAGAATCAATGTAATAAGGGCTAAAATAGTGCCTGCCCAGGAGAGATTTGCCTTTTAATGGCTCAGTTCAGGTGACCCTCAAAGCTTTCCAGACCTTGGAATCTGTCTTCAGTGCCGCGCTCTCCACCCTCAGTACTAGTGACAGTCGGGGTTAGGTAATTCTTTGCCACAGGATAATTCTTTGGGTTATGCATTTAGAATACTTACCAGTGTCTCTGGTCTCCACACATCAGATACCAACAGCATTCCCTCATCCCTATTTGTAACAGCAAAAATAGCTCCTGACTCCCCAAACATCTGGGGCAGGGGCAGAGTAGTATCCCTGAAAGCCACTGCTCCGGATCAAGGACAGCAGGCTGCAAGTTGCCCCTTGGCCTGGTTAGGTATCTGAAGGGCTGAGATAGGGATAACACCAAAACCTAAGCTGGAAAGGGTGAATGGGTCATTTTGTAAGGTCTTCCTTGAATTTAGAAGAGGGGAAAAGTACTCTATTAGTCAGGGTTCTTTAGAGGGACAGGACCAATAAGATGTGTGCATGTGTGTGTGTGTGTGTGTGTGTGTGTAAAGAGAAGACAGATATAGGTATAAGTGTAGATATAGGTATAGATATAGATGAAATAGATATAGGTGTGTGTGTGTGTCTGTGTGTGTATATGTGTATAAAGAGAAGACAGATATAGATACAGGTATAGGTGTAGATATAGGTATAGCTATAGATGTTATAGATACAGGTGTGTGTGTGTGTGTGTGTGTGTGTGTGCTGCTAGGGTTGGAACCCAAGGCCTGATCCATGTTAGGTAGTGCTCTGTCACTGATCCACCCCTGTAGGCCCAGGAAAGATACATTTTAAGGAACTTGTTCATGAGACTGGGAAGGCTAGTAAATTCACAGCCTATAGGGCAAGGTATCCAGCTGATGACCCAAGGAAAAGTTGTAGTCTGAATTCAAAGGCTCGCTTGTGGGCAGAATTTTTCTTGCTTGAGTGAGATTAGACTTTTTCCAGGAAGATCTTCAACCAATTGGATGATGCCCATCTATATTACACAGAATAATCTGCTTTATTCAAAGTCTATTGATTTAAATGCTAATCTCATCTAATATATATCTTCACAAAAACATCTAGAAGGATGCTTAAGCAAACATCTGGGCATAGCCACGTTGACAAAGTTCACTATCACAGGTGCCCACTGCCTCTCTGGCAAAAGCACTTTAGTCCAGGCCCTTGGCCATACCATCCCTCACCTGCATGGGGTCAGCTCCAGTTGTGTCCCTTGTGTAGGTCCTGGAGATGTCCCAGGGGTAGCATACTGTGTCAGCTTAGCACGTCTGATTCTTAAAGAAAATATGACAGAAAATAACAAGAACATGTAGGAGGCAAAGCAGGAGGGCAAATGAGGGGTGCCATCTGGAAAGATGCAGATAATTGTACTCCACAATGGGGAGGAATAGATTTCAAAATGGAAAGAATAACTGCATACATAGAAGCAATTAAAAAACGGAAAAGACTAGGTATGGTGGAAATAAACTTAAAAATGCTGCAACAGACAAATCTCATTCACACAAGCTAGAGTGAGAAAAAAAGTTAAATACAAAAGTTATATTGAGGAAGTTTTCATTACAATCAAATAAAAACCAGAAAAAAATAGATCTCAGAACAGTGGTTGTCCAAGCAGGCTTTGAGTGGCCTGTATGTATTGCTGGTGCTGGTTATATGAGGGATTCCATTTGAAAAATTCCTCAAGCATTGCTTAGAGTATGTGAACATATCTGCCTATATATTACATGTGAATAAAAACATGAAAAAAAAAGACCCAAGTGAAAAGATATGAGAGTAGGTTTGGGATGAAAGGAAAGGAGGAGGGAGGTACAAGAAATAGTCATGGAATAAAATCATAGGCACCATCAGCCTGGCAAACTATTGATTGTAATTTATCATACGTTTCTTAATCCTAACTGTGCAAACACTAGATTTCTTTCAGTAAGGAAGTGAAGGCCTCTTTACAGAGACAGAATACTCATTTTTGATGAGTGATCAGGACCTCAGTACCTAGAATGGTTGAAATGCAGAAGTTCTGATTTTCCAAGCCATCAGCAAACCAGAAGGCCCTTCCTGTGACAGGTGCATGCATGTCTTACAAAATCCTGGCCCTTGGAGAGGATACACAGTCTTCCTTTTAACTGGAGAAACAGAATTCTTCAACACAAGCAGAGGACCATGCAAACAAGGGTCCAAGACATAGGCTTAACATTGCTCATAGAGGGGCTGGGGATTTAGCTCAGCAGCACAGCGCCTGCCTGGGAAGCACAAGGTCGTGAGTTCGATTCCTGGTACCTGAAAAAAAAAAAAAAAAGAAAAACATTGCTCACAGTAAGACTTCTAATAGTAAGAGACTCAGTCTCCATTTGGGGTTGACTAGATGACCCCTGGGTCTCTTCCGCTCATCCTATCCTACAGTTTCTGTATTGCACCATGATGTACACCCTACCCATTCAACATCATCACTGGTGCACAATGTTAGAACACAGCATTTTCCTTCCATTGCTAGCTTCCCCTTTAACAAGGGAACCAGAGACCTCAGTGCTCACAGGCAGATCGCTGTTGTGTTTGGTCTGAAGTCAGATGGGAGGCCTCCAAGGAAAGCTCCCTTTTAGCATTTTCCAATTAGAAAGTGCTGCACACTGCACTGAGAAACCATGTCCTTTCCCACTTTCCATTTGCTTTTATTGCCATTATTTATCTGAGAGGATCATATTTCAAGAAAGACTTTTTCCCTAACCAAAGGGAAAAATATGCGTTTCTTCTTAAAAGAGAAAAAAAAATAGAAAAGAAAGAAGGAAAGAAAGAAAGCCCAGCAAACCCAGATCCAATAGGATGTCTATCATTTTCAAGCCATGACATTTTTAAAGGAGTTTTGAATAAGTGGATATTATAAAAGCAGCTTGCTGGATAAAGACCTATTTGGAAAGGCTTTTAAAAAGTGCATTATTTACCCACTGGAGCTGTCAGGTAATCATGTTTTTTCAAGGGAAAGCCAATTTTCTTTTTTTTAAAATCTGGCCCAAGCTTTTCTTAAAACAGGCTATTGACTGGAATCAATGCAGACAGTTGCCTAAAAAGATGCAGGACAGCCTGGCCTTGTAGGTCACTTAAATAGTCACCCCAAGGTTGTCCCTTCCATTGGTATCAGAAGCTATTTTGGAGCTTATATTAAAAAAAAATTCTGTAAGAAAGGGGTCACTCCAAGAAGCCCCCTGAATTCATCAAGGGTTCTCGCTGGTACTTCACAAAATAAAAGCACATTTGGAATGGCCAAGGTCAAAGATTTTATAGATATCTGAAGACATTTGTAATTTGTAGTTTTGCCTATGTGAGTAACTGATTGCTCATATCATTTAAGCAAAATTTAATATGAAATATAATCAATCTACACTCTTATCTTTTCTTGCTTAATTAATAGGCTTTTATTTGGGCAGATAATTGCCATAGTCTATGATTTTGTCTTCTGCTAGAAATATCGGGAATATATTCTGGAGTGCTCTGATATAATTGGAAAGCTTGTTTCCTTAGTGAGCATATTGGTCAGAGTAAGCTTGGTTGTGCTGCTGTAACAAACACACCCACAACTGTAGTGGTTTAATACCACAGAGGTTTATCTCTCACTCGGGGAGATTCTTTCATTGCTTTGGGAGTCTCTTCAAGGTGAACTGTCGTTAATGTAACAATGTAGTAATCCAGCCTGCTCCAGTTCTGGGGCTTGAGCATGTCAACACAAGATCTTTATTATAACTGCTGTTATAAGCAGCTGGAGGACATAACACTTCACTTATAATTACTTATAATCCCTTAACCCAGCCACATGGCTCCAACCAATTGGAAATGGAGAGAAAGTAGCATTCATCAGATACCTGCAGAGACAAAAGGGCCAGAAAAAGAAGCCTTAGAAGTTGTCCCAGAGAGAAAAAGAGAAATCAGTCTAATCATTCAGCTTCTAAGAATGAGGGCTGGCAAGGTCGACTGAGTTGGGGGCAGATCTGAAGTAGACCACTCATGCTATGTGTTTTCTTATGCTTTGCCTGTCCTTTATCTTGACTCTTGTTTATGACTGGACTTCCAGGAGCTGGAAAAGTGCTTGGCATGTAGCAAATGCCCAATAAATGCTGGTTGAATGAAATAATAAGTGAGTGGATGGAACTTGGTCTGAGGAGTGAGGAGAAATTTCCCAGGCGGGGAGGTTTATTTCCTGCAGCTGGTAAGGAATGACCATACTTGCAAGTCCAGTGGATTCTCACTCATTTTGCTGCCTCAGGAAAGGAAGAAATGACCCCTATAGGCTACAGGGATCTTAACGGACCAGAGTTCAGAGAGGTGGAAGAGGAATGAGAAGACTGAGGTGATCCAACTGGAGTCAGCCTGTGGCTCAGTTCTGACCAAGCTCTAGAGCTAAAGTGAACTGTCACTGCCTGCAGACTAGGGGCCCCGGTACCCCTCCAACCCCAGCACCACTGACTGCGGAGCAGAAATTTGAATCTAATCTAGCCTTTTGATTCCCCAGTGCACATCTCCCTTTTAGGAAAAAATAGGAAAAAAATGTGGATTTAAATAAGTTTTAATTCAAGTGTTAAATATGTCCAAAAATATCTTAAGGGTTTTTTTTGTGTGTGAAACCTATTAGACACCATGATTTACTGTTAGCCCTCCAAGTGGAGATGGGAGGTTTTGACCCATGAAGCAGAACCATCACATAACTTTTGAATTATTGAGATATAATTTTCATACCACAAATTTAGCATTTTAGAGGATTCACATTTCAAATTTGTTTGACCATCACAACTAATGGTGGGATTTTTTGTCACCTAAAAACAGTCCTGCACCCATTAGCACTCACCCTTCATTCTTCCTTTCCTCAGTCCCTGACAATCATTGATCTACCTTCTGTCTCCCAATGATGTGCCAATTTGAGGCATTTCATATGAATGCAGTCATATAACATATGGTCCTTTTGAGACTGCTTTCTTTCATTTAGCATCGTGTTTTCCAAGTTCATCCATGTAGTAGCATGAACTAATGCTAGATTCCTTTTTTTTGCTAAGTAATATTCCATTGCATGAATACACCCATTTTAAAAAAATCTCTTCAACAGCAATTGAACATCATCTGTTTTTAGGTGTAGTCCAGCTCTTACTTGCAAGGTCCATTTCAGGAATGCTAGACATATCTTCTATTTAGCCAGGGTCTTGTGGGAGAATGTGGCTTACATCAGTAGTATGGACTGGTTGCTAATCCTAACTTCTCTAGGAAGGAAATTTGCAGGCATGAGGTTATTTTGTATGGCCACAAGAGTCATCACTGATTTCCGGGACCTGGAAATCTGATTCAGATGAAAATATTTCCTTCACAAGGTGCTACCTATATTCTTTTCTGACTGTATTTTCCCCAGAAGAGGGCTCTGATGGAGAAGAACTCCCGAGATGTGTAAGGGTTTGTGGAAAATCTCCAGGAAAATGCATGTTACCACCTGCCACAGGGCTGAATGTGGGCTTGGTGCATGATGTCCCCAGAGCTTAGAAGGCAATGAGGTTCATGTGGGAAGTGGCCAGCCCGTCCAATGTGGGGCAGTTATGGCTTGCAGAAGCAGGGACTTCAGCTTACAGTGACTAACCAGACAGAACCCGAGTGCAGAATAACAAACCGCAATGAGAAATTCTCAGCTATAGCTTTGTAATCTGCTTTTGTGATTCCATAGACTGTCTACGTATATGCCAAAGAAGATCTAAGATGACCCTACACAACAAAGTGCATGATATATATTCTCAATTTAAAGAGTGGCTGAGGAAGCAGAAGGCAGCCCAGATTGTACAGAGCTTTCCCCCTGTTCCCTTAACCTAAGGTAAAAACCAAGTTCTCCAGTTCAAACATTGATGATGGCAGCTGCAGACTTCCCTTATATTGCTACATTTCTCTTATTAGGAAACTCCCCTAAGCAGCTGAGTGATGGATATGGTTAAAAAGGGCTCTGCCTAAGAGTGTAGCTCTTTGCTTCTTGCCAGGTCAGTGGAAGGGGCCACAGGAAAGGTGACTGATCACAGTGCTGAAGTTTCTAAGTGGAGGGTGGAGATCACACACGTACAGCTGATCTGTGCTTCTACCCAGCCGTCCTTTTATGTGATCTTGGATACTTAGGGCTGTTTGTGTAATTGCTTCTTGTAAATGAGCTCCTACTCTGTAACACTTTACAGTAAACCACTTTCCTTTGCCATCTGGTATCCAGTTGTTTTAACCGGGTTTCCAGTATTTGCATCAGTCATTTACAAGAACCTTTTTAACCTTCGCAAAATGAAATAATTGAAGTCTATCCTTTCAGCTGCACATTTGTTTCAGAAAGGCTTTGAAATCAAGGCACATGGGGCTGAAAGGCGGGTGAGATGAAAAGAAAAGGGCTCGGGCTCTTTCCCCTCTGAGGCCTCTAGGAAAAACCACCCTGCTTTTGAGGTGAGGGGTCCAGAGCCTCTGTTTGGGGCTCATCCATATGGAAAAGCTCTCACACGTGATGGGAAAGTGAAGGGAATGATAAGCTTGGAAGAGGCATGCCCTTCCTTTGACCTTGTCTGTAAAACCTCTGCTGGTGTAAATCCACCCCTGCCTCACCAGCCCCGTGCACACCTTGATCATTGTTCTCCAGGACTAGCCCTTTTCTTACTTAAACCGTGAGATCTCACCTTGCTTAGGAGAGGAAAATGAAGAGCAACCTGAACATACCCATGGTGTCACCTCCCTTAGGAAGGCCTGTGTTATTACCAAGGGCATGGGGAACCCTGGATGATACCAGTGGGCATGGGGACCACTGGATGATATAGATTTTATCTATATCTCCTAGAAACCCAGAACATAAAATACTTCAGTTGTAGATAAGAGTTTGGTTCTTTGACCACCTCAGGTTCTTTCTAATCTGCAAGTCTAATCACTAAAGAAACTTCTAGAGGCCTAAGGAAAGGGGAGTTTTAATTACTAAGAGATTCTCTAACTTTCCTAAGGTGCCTGTGATTGTTACTTAAATCTTAATCCCATAAAGACCTGCTGGCCTTTGGGGCAGTAGCAGAAATTTATTTCTGGCTCAAGTCAACCACGGTTTGTTTGGGTTATTCTGACGATTTTCTGATTAATAACTCCCAGACTTCTCAAATGACAGTCTGAAAATGATTTTTTTTTATTTTGCAAAGAGTCTTGAGGGATTCAAGTGGCTTCCTAAAGAAAAGTCCCATTCACTGTGATCTTCCTATTTGCCAGTTTCTACTGATGAGAACTCTATCTGAGAAAAGCATGGAATATATTCCTAAGAACAATCTGTGGAATCTAGATAAAGCTGTATTCTTATTATGGTCTGTCTCAGGGTAGGCATCCCAAAGAAACACATGTTCAGCTGCAGAACTGAGGAGAAAGGCAGTCTTCTACTCCCTCCTCCACCACAAGCACATTGTCCAGAAAGACTTTCAGGAGGTCTTCCTGCAAACCCTTCTCTCTACCATCTTAAACTTGGTGACATTTGCCTCCTTTGTTCCTCAGCCACTCTGCAACCTGCATCTCCTACCTCCATCTCCTCAGTGGTTCTCTTCTCCTGCCTGCCCTGTTACCTACCACCTCTTCCAACTTCTATCTAGAGACAACTTCATGTCTTTGGCATCAGCTTGCCCACTCCGGGTGACAAAGTAGAATGTCTGGGCCAGCAGATCAAGATTCCTTCCTTCTTAGAAGACTGAGGCAGGGAAAATGATAGGATACTAATCACTGAAGGGATTTTAACTCAGCAGCAGAAGCAGGACCAAGACACAGATGTGGTCTTGGTGAGGGGTGCAACCCAATGAATAGCTCCCACCATTTTCCCTGGAGGGGAATTTCAGGTCATGTCTTCCTATGGAACTGATGCACATTTTCTCCTATCAGTTGCCCAGCACCTGATGTTAACCCCGTGCTACTAGGTGAAAGACGAAGACAAGCTTCCTAGAAAACCTTAGTTTTCAAAACTCAACATATGCTATGAACATACTCCCATCCCTCAAGCTGAATGTAATACTGTGCATCATGAACATATACTAAAATGTTTTAAAATAAAACCTTAGTTTTCAGTTTCTTTCTTTGATTTTTCATTCTCGAAGTCTGTATATGCTCTATTCATTTACCTCACTTCTCTAAATCACGTAGGAAAAATATATCTTTGCACCCAAAGGGCAACTTCAGAATGGTAAATATTGGTAGCTTTAAGAATTTGTATCATTGTCACTATTATTTTTCTGTTAACATAATTAAGCAATACTTTGCATACATTATTTTCCTAATGTTTCTTAAAGCTAGAAGACAGAGATTGGTTATTAAGTTTGAAATTATGGTCTCTGTGGGTGGGGTCCTGTTGAGGGTTATACCCTGTGAGATTTTATTCTATTTTTTTTTTTTTTTTTGTCTTTTTTTGAGACAGGGTCTCTCTATACAGTTCAGGCTGGTTTTGAGCTCACTTTGTAGCCCAGGCTGGTCTCGAACTCACAATGATCCTCCTGCCTCAGCCTCCCAAGTGCTGGGATTACAGGCATGTGCCACCACGCCCAGCTCGAGATTTTAATCTAAAAGAAGTCATACAGTTTATACAAAAGGTTGATTCTATCACTGAATTAATCTTGAAATACTTATGTTAATAGTTTTGGAGGAGGGGCCTGAAAAAGGAAATTAGGATTGAATATTGTCACCAAGGTGAGGCCTCCACAATGACATCAGTGCCTTTATACAGAGAGGTACAGATATCTGAACTAGCATGCGTGCTCAGTCTCTGTGTGACACCCTGTCATGATGCCACGTTATCACCATGTTGTGATAGAGCAAGAAGACCTTCATAAATGCCAAGTAGGTGCTGCTACCATGACCTTGAGCTTCCCAGTCCCCAGCATAGTGAGCTCCCAAAATCTTGATTCTTTATAAATCCCTTGGTCTCAGCTATTTTATTATAGCAACAGAAACAAATTAGGATAGTAAACATGGAGAAGATCCACCCAAGAGGTGAGGTTCCCTAGACACTATGCAGTTTAAGCCAGTGGTCTCAGGAGTGCTTTCCTTTTTTGTTTTTTAATCTTTATAAAATATTTTTATTCATAATTGACAAATATCTTTTTTTAACTTTTATTAGTACATATTTTCCATATATAATGATTACATTCACTATGGAGATGGGTACATGTATATAACATATTTCAATTCTCTTCTTCCCCCCACCCGCTTTTATTTTTCTAGTATCAAGTAATAAGTTTCATCCACATTGGTGCCCAGAACTCTCAGAAAAGTCTGTGATACAGGCGTAGTGTTCTGGAGAAAGTGTACACAGTATGCATCAACCCACCAAAGAAGTCTATAAGAACTACTGTAGCACAAACAGTCCCATTATTTCTCAGTTTGAACCACATAATCAGAAAGTGGCACCAGAGAAAACTACTGTTAGTAGCACTGATGGCAAAGACTGCTTTAGAGCAATTTCTGTTAAGGAGAGTGTCTGGCTTTTACAGCACACTCCTCTGGCACTCTCATATGGGATGCAATCCTTTTATGCAGCCGGGCCCTGAGTGCCTTTTTGGTACTCACTTGTTTGAGGAAACTGCTTTGTGTGGGAGCCAACTCAGAGTTTGCCCGCTGGGGCACCTTCCTGCGATTGCCTGGGTGCGATTGCCCTTTAAGGAGGGCAGAGATCCAACATGAATCGGAGTCTGTGCTGAAGCCTGTGTCCAGTGTAAGCAGAGCAGCCCTGGATTTTTTGCCGCTTGGTGTTCCAGGGCAACGTTTTGCTGAGAAATATTAAGTGTAACCAAATATTACAGGGAACACACTGTTCCTGCTATATTTCCAGGGCATCTGATCAATGGGGAAAATGAGAAGTAGAAATAAACAGAAAAGAGAGAACTGAGCAAGCCATTGGGCTCAAAGGAAAACTGAGTCAAACAGAGGAAATGATTTTCAGAGTAAACACAGATAACCTAGGAAAGAGAGACTAATGCTGAACAGAGAAGAAATGTCTAACTGTCTTGCTCCATGTCCAGGTCAGGCCTGTGAGCATGCGTGCTGGGGCAGTGCTACGAATTTTCATCCGGGGCCTGGTCTCTTAATAAATCCAGCTGTCAGAGTCAATGCCAGGAATGGGCGAGATGAAACCCAGTCCGAGGTGGGGGGTCCACCCTCCAGGGGAAAACAGCCAGCAGAACAGGAGCTGAGAACCCGCCGCCAGCAGGTCAGACATCCACATGGCCCTGCAGGATTTTATTTGGAAGAAAGCAGTCGGTTGTGGAAGAAGTAGATCTGACGAAAGAAGCAAATGCAAAAGATTCACCCTAAAGGCCTGGGTGTTTTTGGAGACTACAGCTTTAGATAGTTGTTCTCTTCACTACACCATAGTTTGGAGTTGAAGCCAATGGTCTCTGCCATGGGAGATTCACATGCACGAGCTCCTGGGTACTCCAAATAGTCTGGGGTGTGGGCTGCACATGTGGGTCATGAAGCCCACTGTATAGACCAGGGATTCTCAACCTCAGAATCACTGGTGCTGGACAACAAGTCATCCTTTTTTGTGGGAGGGTCTCCAGTGCATGGGAGGATGTGTGGTAGCATCTTTAGCTTCTACCTACCAGATGTCAGTAGCATTTCCCCATGCCCTTCTCCCAGTGTGCCAATCAAAAACATGTCCAGACATTGCCAAATGTCCTCCGGTAGACACAGTCGACCACACTGAGAAATACTGCTATAAAGCAAAAGCCAGAAAGCCTTTTTGGCACATTTTTGGGGTTGCATAAGTAATGGATGCAAAACCAGAACTGTGGGACTTTGCAGGCATCTGGACCTTTTCTGTAACTATGGTGTCAATGAAGAGAACAGCTATGTGGAGCTCATGCTGCACAGGCAGGTACCTGGGTTCAAACTTGAACTCCATACTACCTTAGGTCTATGTCTATGTGAGCATGGCTGCATTACTACACTCCTTTTTGTCTCAGTGTTTCCATCTGCAAAATGGCTTTCATGAGAACAAAATCTACCTTATAAGACAAGCAAAGAGCATAGTGTTGTCTTCTTCCAACTATAATAAATTTTCAATAATCCCTAATTTGTGTCCTCTTCAACTATTTACTAAATGCTAGTTAACTGATTTTAGGTGTCTTTTGCTTATGTGATTCCCTCTACCTGGAATATCTCTCCACGAATTTCTTTATAGGGCTACTTCTTTGTGTCCATTAAAGAAAGCAGTTAAGAGTTGGGTATGGTGGTACACATCTATAATTACCGTACTTAAGAGGCTGAAGTAGGAGGATTCCAAGTTTGGAGCAGACTGGGCTACATAGCAAGTTCAAGGCCAGCTTGTACTATGTAGTAAGACCCTGTGTTAAAAAAACAAAAACAAAACAAAACAAAAGAAAAACAGAAAAAGTTGGAGAAACAGGAAGAGGAGGAGAAGGAGGAAGAGGGGCAGGAGGAAGAGGAGAATAAAAGAGGCAGAGGAGGAAAAGTTGCACCCCACAAAGGCTTTCAGGGTTTTCTTAACATGCCCAAAGCACCACATGTGTTGGAATGTCTGTGCTCATGTTTGTCTTCGTAACCAGACCTACTATAAGCATGTAGTTCAGAGACCTCATATAATTAACTTGCACACCACAGTGGCACTCACATAGATATGGGGATGGTGGACAGGTTGGTGGGAGAGTATTAAGGGAACAGGACTATATCATACAGCTTGGAGAAAGACCTCTACTTCCAGAAAGACTGTGGCTTTCAGGTAGGAGTTTGAACCCCTACATATGCCCCCCAGTTTCAATGCATTTTACCAGCCCAAGGAAAGTTGTCAAATACCCTGGATAAGGGAAGTGGGAACAGGTTGGGAGTTGGCTTAATCAGCATAATGGCATGGGAAGATTACACTGCACTTTTCTGCAACACATTAGACAAAGTCTGGAGACAGGAAAAGATTAGTTAAACAACAACAGGAAGAAAATCATGGGCCTTAAAACTATGAATTGTACTGCACAGTGTGTTCATATTAATAAAATTGTTAGCATTAAGAGAATGGAGACAAATAACACCTCACTGATTATTTGGGAGATATGAGAGAGAGGCAGAGCTGTAACAAGTTGCATGAGTGTTTGTGGGTAAAAGGAAGCTGTTCTGTCTAGGAAGACTGTTGCATACAATAGTGGGATATCATGTCAATACTTTTTTTTGGTTTTGGTTTTTTTCCGGTACTGGAAATTGAACTCATGACCTTGTGCTTGCCAGCCAGGTGCTGTACCGCTGAACTAAATCCCCAGTCCCCCCGTAGTGGGATATCAAAGAAAGTTCTCAGGTCTTCCTTGGTCATGGTCCTCCATGGTCAAGGTCAGCCAAGTGCCCGGACTTAGGGAAGGGAATGGAGCATGAGGGACAGAAAGGGTGGCACGGGAGCTCTTGTGTCTTAACTCTGGGATTAGGAATTATTTCTTGCAATTTGGATTAGAAATTCCAAATAATGCCTTGGACCACTAGGACTTATTCTTAAAGGAAAATATCAAACATGAAGTGATGCTGAGGACCTCTTGGAGAACCCAAATGCAACTTTAGAACAAAGAACAAAACCTGAAACCAAGCCCCTCAAATCATTCCAGAAGAGGAAGGTTTTACACTGCCTCTGTAGGTCCCTACAGCTGTAAAATTTACAAATATCCATAGGTAAGAACGTGGCTCAGCCTCACTCCAGACCCTGTATATAAATAAACTCTAGCTCCAGCTTTCGCTCCTCTTCTCAAGTATTGGCCACGTTTTCATCTTGGAGTCTCCCATAAATATGTGCAGAATGAAAGAATGAATTCAAAATCCCCTTACCTGGTCTAGTTTAAGGAACTTGGGTCTGAAGCTGGTAGAGGAGCCTCCTCTGAAGAAAAGATAGAGGGGCCTCCACCCCAGCTGTGGCTGGCCATGGTAGTCTTGCACACTCGGGGAAGCGGGTAAAGAGCTAAAGAGAGAAAACTAAGACAGATTTGAGATTCAAAGTCAGTGCTTACCGTGTTCTCCTCTCCAAGTGCAGCCGAGGTCTGGCCAGCCAGGAGCCTCCTGTGATCTCTGTGGAGCCTGGCAGGAGGGAGCAAATGAGCTGTGGGCCTGGTGCTGAGCCCTTTGCCCTCACCTGGGCTTTCAGAAAGGGAGCAGAAGGCCTGAATTATTGATGCCTGACTAAGTAGACACTGGCAGAAAATAGGCAGAGCCCCCTCCCCTCTCCTCTCCTCCCCTTACCACGAGGGAAAAAGAGGAGGAGGGAAGCAGTTCTCTCAGGGATGGAGTGAACTTCAATGCAAAACCCACAGAAGACTTGGACTAAGTGTACCTTGTACATGAGGCCTCCTTTCCAACTTTCCTGCAGAGAGACCCTGCCATGAATTTCAGAAGATCCTTTTCTTGAAATTAAGACTGTGACTATTAGGAAGATACCACAAATTAAGATACTCTCATATCAAGAAAAAAATGATGCTCATATTTGCAAATAAAATGCATTACAAAACTTTGCAAGAGAAAAGAAAGAAGAAAGGAAAGGAACAACTCATGGGACCCTTCCCTCTTGTCTGATCAGAAGAAGGAGGGAAGGAGGGATGGAGTCAGAGCAAGAGGCTCCCTGCAAAATGGGATGAAAGGGATAAGACAAGGAAAGGATATATGAAACCAGTAGAAAGAAAAACAATGGTTCTGAGTGGAGGCAAGTGACAGGGAAGATGGAAAACAACTGATCATATTTGCCATTACGTTATAGCCACTGTCTACACACTTTGAACACAGGCATTGGGCCAGCTGGGCAGTGTGAAGGTAGTAGTATCTCCTGCAGGGTGAGGAGGCCTGTTTCTCAGGGGGCACCCTAACTCCTGAGTGCACTATTCTGATTGTTTCTTTCCAAGTGGGGCCATCAGAAGGTCTCATACTTGGCTGATTATTTCTCTATGTGACCAGCATGTCTAGAGACCTACTGTGTGCCAGTCACATGTTGTGATATAGGTGCTGAACTGAATAAATGGTGTTTAAGAAGTTTACAGTCTAGGCAAAGGAGCAATTGAGAATGTACGACTATTGGCTTAAGCACCTCCATTTACTTTGAGTAACGAGAGTTAATTGAACACATTTCACACTTCCCCACGGCTCTTACCAAGCCTCTGGTGGTTTCAGACCATTGTTGCTGCCAAGTGCAACCCACCAGGGACAGATCCTATGTTTAAAAGAATAGTTGTGTATTTCCTCCATAGCGTTGGTTAGGAAACTATAGTCACAAAGTGGGGTTATGCAAATAAAAATAAGATGTTAAATAAAGAGAAAGAGACGCATCACCAAGGAGACACAGTCAAACTTTTGTTCCTTTGGCAAATATATTTGAGTCTCCACATCTAGACAGCAGGCCAGGTGCTAATCATGAACTAGGGCACAGGAGGACATTTCAGAGGCACCCACGTCATCTAGTGCTTCTCAATGTGACACAAAAGACTAAAGCCAATTGGGACAGAACGCCAACCGTGTATGTGCTGATGGTGTATGCGATCGCTGCTTCGGTGTTACAGAGGGTAGGAAAACTATGTGGCTGAGACACTCAGGGAAAGCTTCACTGAGGAGGAGGATAAATCTGAGGGCATGGAAGGTGAGGTGGAAGTTTGAAAACTAAAGAGAGAAGAGCGTCCCAAGCTGAGGAGGGAGGCGAGGATAGAGATGAGAAGCAGAGCAGTGAGGACAGCCCGAGCAACCCGAGTGACATCTGGACCTGTGCTTGCCTCTCTCTGGGCCCACAGCTCCCAGCACGGTCAAGCCTGCACCATTACCACCTCTTTCCTGGATGCTGCCAGAGGCTGTTCCGGAATTCTCCGCTTTTGCTCCTGTTGGCCACTCCCCATCCTTACCCAGTCTCCGTAAGTGGCCAGAGTGGTCTTATTTAAATGTAAATCAGAATCACACCAATCGCCTCTAGAAAAGAGGTCCCTGTCCTTCTGAAAATCCCCAACCCAAGTCTCTTCACCTGCTGATTCTGCTGTGGTCTTTATGATCTTCCTTCTGCGACTCCCACAGACCAAGGTCATTCCTACATTAAAACATTCAGACTCAATTTGCCAACAATACTCTGATTTCTTACGCAGCCAACAACTACTTACTGAGTGATTTAAGGGCCACCCTCTGTGGCAGATCTGGGCTATGGATTCAGAGAGCATCTGATCATAGCTGAAATGCCATCTCTTAAGAGACTGTCTCCAGCTACTCTATACAAAGCAGCTGCTCTGATTCTTTTTGCCATATGTATTTCCTTCATGGTACCCCCCCCCACTGTAATTACTGGGTGTTACCTACTTACTTACTGGTTTGTTGTCTTGCTGGTAGAATTGGAGCTTGATAAGGTTGAAGATTGTGTCTTGCTTTTCATCCTCAGCATCTAGCAGAGCACCTGGCACATCAAAGGCACTCAATAAATATAAATATATGCTTAGGGAATGAATAAATAATGAGAGGCGAAACCTAGAGAGATTGATTAGGACCATATTTTGGAGAGGTGTCCTTTAGGGAGAACCTTGACTGTATTTATGTGCTAAGCTCTCTCTCAATGCCTGCAAATGCACTTGTAAGACAGAGGAGGTACTAGCTGTCTTGGGGCTCATGGGTTAGCACTGTCAGATGGAGCTTTCTGTGATGAAACATTCTGTATCACTGCTGTCCATTGTGGTAGCTATTAGTCACACGTGGCTACTGAGCACTTGAAATGTGACTGGTGGTTCTAACTGAAGCTTTTATTTCACTTCAGTTAATTTAAATCTAAATTGCTATATGCTGTGAGCAGGTATTACAGTGGTCAGCATAGCTCTAGATGTCCACAACAACTGCCTGACACTGCACATCATTGTCCTTTATTTAATGTTAATTCTTTCAAAGTTTTTCTTCTACCACTTCCCATTTTCTCCCAGTCCCCCATCCGCCATGTTTTCTGTCCATGGCAGCATCTGGACACAGCAGGTGACCTGTTTTCACATCAGGGCAGCACTGGTGTGAGGTGTTCATACCTAGATACATGTTCTTCTGGGGTCCTCTTCACCCCTTGGACATGATCTTATACTACCTGGTCACAGGATGCTCTGATGACACTAACTGGTGATGCAGACTGCTGATGAAGTCTGTTGCTTGGGGTCCCAGGTGTGGAAAAAACACACTGACTTTTCTTGAGGTCCCATGGATCTCACTGGCACTGCAAAGTTGCTGCTTCTCGACCTTCATGGTCCTGTCCTGGAATGTTCATCTTGTGGCCTCCCCTATGTTGTCTTGAGCCAGTAGCCTAAGCCCACAATAGGGATCATAAGACATATGACCTAGAGCTGAGGGTCCTTTGGGAATGCCATCTATACCAAGCATGATTTTAAATCCCATGCCTCTCCTGTTTACCCCCCACCTTGGTTGAGCCGCCCATCTCTAGCTGACACAGGTGGGTTTATACCCTGAGAACATTCCCACTTTTAACACAGCAGCTTGAACAACTGTGTATTCCCACAGTAGCTAGATGCTCGATGCCCTCTATACCATCAATACCTCTATTGTAGGAAGCCCCTGAGTGTTCTAAACTGCTAGCCAAGGTAGGAGTGTCTCCAGGGGACAGTTTACATAAGACTCACCAACCTCACACCATGGGAGGGCATCACTTCTGTTGGGTGTCACATGGGTACCATGCAGCCCCTTCTCAGTGGACAGACTTCCCTGAGTGTGCTGGCGCAATCCCTCCCCTCAGTGATGTGCCATGTGTGATCTGCAGACACAACACTCTGAAGGCTTTGCCTGTGTACGGGGTCAACTAGTGATGTAAAAATACAGTGGTCTGAGAGATCTGTTAATTGGCTTACTCTAGTCATGTATGACCCATGCAGCTCTTACCTTGTTAGAATTTACTTCCTAATACCCATGAATGATGTTGAAGCAAAAATTGGCCTCCTGTAGCAACACATTGTCCACAAATTCCAGTAACCACAAGGAACAAGGGATGGAATAGTCCCGACTGACAACCACAGAGAGATATCTTCTGTGGAGTCTGTGTCTTTGAATGATGAAAAGCAAAAAGCAACACACTGAGAGACAGAGGGGGCTTGAGACCCCAGGGATAATCCCAAGTGAAGATGACCTGGTTAGAGGTAAAAAGGTCACCTGTAATCCTAGGGCCACAGGAGACAAACATGGAGCTCAGGGAACAGGGACTCACACAATAAAGCCTAGCAATGGTCTCCATCATTGTGTTTTGCCAGCATGGAATCATCTCTCACCGGGAAATATACCAAATTCCATTTAATCTATGTTCTCGCCCCTATTTGACATGTGTTTCTCTGAGTCATCTGGTTGATAACGTAAAATATCCTCCAAAGGAGTCAGCGGCAGATGGTTGCCAAAAAAGTTGGTTCTGCTGAATTTCAAAATGTTGGTCGTAGGCAGCAGAAACCAATATATTGTGAAAAATAGCATTCCAGAGGTACCACCATGCTCTGGTTCTTCTTGACATCTTTGCTCCTTGCAGCCCATCAGCACTTCAATACTATGCAGAGAGTGTTTCCCCTTAACTGCACTCAAGCCCCACACCATGGGAGGAAAGTTGGTCTCAAACTGGGGCACACTGCCTTTGCTGCCACATCTGGGCCCTCACACTATCATTCTCATCCCTGGGATGTACCCCAAACTCTAGACACCTAGAAGGAGATCATAAATGGTGGGACTAGCCTCTGATTCTCCTCCATGTAGACTCAGTGCTGACACTGCTTGTACACCTTGTTGCTGCACTTTTCAGAGAGGTGGAAGCAGCAGCTAGGTGCTCTTCTTTTGTCCAGAAAAAAACTTCAATCCAACCAACCCAGCCATTCCAACAAAAAGCAGCTGAACTCCTTGACAAACCATTGCACGTGAAAGCAAAGAAGAAGCATGTAGACCTTTCATCTCATACCCCATTAGAACCATCCATATAATAAGAGTTGAAGGTATCTTCCTTGATTATACCACATAATTTGGGATCAGTAGATCTCTGTGGTCACAGGTGGGCTCTGCAGTCATAGAGAATGAATCCATCCATAGAGTGTACCAAGTCCTATAACCTCTCTGAGCCTCAGTTTCCACATTATGGTATAGCAATGATATTATCTTCCTCCTGGGCACTGCTGAAGAGTCACAGCCTTTGCTACACTGCATTAATATTGTAAGGGCTGACAAATGGGTGTTGTTGCTGGTTTGCTCATAAACCTGCCCTTCTGGGCACCCCTGGTACTCTGAGTAATGTGGAAAGTGCAGGCCCAGTCTCTCTCTTTTTAGCCCTCTTTCCTAACACATTATCAGAAACAAAGTTGAAAATACCAAATAGCACCTAGTGAACAATGGAAATACGGTGCCTGAGATTTCCTAAGGTACCACATGCCTGATCTTTTGACTCTCTCTGCTCTGCTCCCATGATGGTTGAAGTGGCGAGCCATTAGGCTTTAGCTTTTGCCCTGTGTGATTTGCCTCTTTTTCTGTGGGCTTCTGTCATTTCTTTCTTATGCAAACTAAAGATATGCCACCAAATTTTATATTAAAAATCTTTCACAGCAACCATCTTACCCTTGCTAGGATCCTTGTTTGTCTGGTACCAGAAATGCAGTGGAAGTTGTTACTTAACTGAAAATGACAGTTAGTTTATGTCATTGAAAAGGAAACAGTAAGTGTACTGGGAAAAAACAGCTCATACTCTTCTGAGAGATAAACAGCTACCGCTGAGCATCCCCTAATGTAGCCGAACAATCCAGCCAAGGAGTTAGTGGAAGAATCCAACTGAGAGCTAAAGTATAAAATAATTCAAACAGGGAGCATGAGGGTAAACCCAGGGGATATCTACTTGCTGAAGCTTAAAATGTAGCATTGTTCAGCATTAAGAAAACATCAGTGTGTTGCCAACACTCTGCACAATTCATATTACCTAGCAGTAAGGAGAGAGGTGCCTGACAAATTGTTCTTGTCTAAGCATCAAGGCCAACAGGAAATGGCAGACCTTTCAACAAAACAGCCTCCTGCGCTTGAGGAAGGTTCAATAGCACACACACAAAAAAGAAGAGCTGAGAGTAGTTTATAGGAGATGATATAGTGATTAATTTTGCCTTATCGGATTAGAATATATAGTAACCCTATATATTCCTAGAGGAATTGGTTCCTGGAACTCCCTTAGGTAACAAAATTCAAAGGGTGCTCAATCACTTTATGCAAAATGATGTAGTACTTGCATATAACCTACATACCTTCTTGTAGCTGATAAATAATCTCTAGATTATGTAACATAAACCTAATGTAATGTAAATGCCATTTGAATAATTATTACATTGTATTGTTTAGGAGCAGGGGATCAGGACAAGAAAAAATAAGTCTGTACAAATGCAATTTCCCCCCCAGAATTTCCTACCCATAGTTGGGGTAAACCCAGGACGCAAATAACATGAATATAGAGGGCTTTCTAGAGTATATTTGTAATTAAGTTCAAATTCAAAGGGACACCAAGAGTGAAACCCAGGATAAACTATGGACATCAGGTAATGATAGTGCATCAAGGTATATCCACCCTTTGTAACAAATATACTGCTCTGGTGCAATATTTGGATAATGTGGGATGCTATGCACATGTGGGTGTAGGGAACAGACAGCAAATCTTACCTTCCCCCTCAATTTTGCTATGAACCTAAAACTATTCCAAAAAGATAAGGTCTATTAAAATATTAAAGGACAATATCTTTAAGTATAGCCTTGATTATAATAGTAGAAATGACTTGGTTATTAATCTTTTTTAATTGAGAGGAAGGGGAAGGCTGTAAAAAATGGGTTTCTTACAAAATAAAATGTGAAGTATTGATATCATTTGTGCTTATTGGAGAATTAAGCCAGGAATTCTGTCTAGTCTCATTAACTCTGCTGGGCATATTTTTGGGGCCCTTTTCTGCTATGGGAATTGAGGCTGTGTCATACATGCTGGTCTGGCCCCTTAGCCATGGCTGATTTGAGCAAGGAGTAAATTTGGCCCAACTAGAACCAATAGTCTCTTCTTTGAGCATCTCTAGCAGTAGGTGAAGTCTCTGGATCTTCCCAGGTATAGAGAGAAACAGAGAAGGAACCTTCAGCAGTAAGACATGAATCAAAACCATGCAGCAAGAACCTGAAACAAGATTCCACGTGCCACCGGAGAGACGGGTGGACTAACTTGTGTCACTCACACTATAGTTTGTGATTCCCATCCATTGTAAAACCTGGCTGCACATCCTTCCTGGGGTTCCTGAGATACATTCATATGATCCCAACTATGTTCTCTCAATCTTTGGCAATTCAACAGAGTTTCTGTTCTTTTAGAAAAATATTAACCAAGAAATGTTCCTCTAAGATTCCTTTTTAATTTTTATGTTAAGTATCACTTGACACAAATAAACAAACTCAACATTTCAATGGTTCAATAAAATAAAACATATA
>NW_004955407.1:34567419-34574266 GCF_000276665.1 Chinchilla lanigera | reverse complement strand
ATATATATATATGCAGACAGTCTCCAACCTGTAATGGATCCACACAACAATTTTTTTTTGACTTTGCAGTGCTGTGAAAGGCACTCAAATAACTATCTTTTTCACTTGCAGTATCCTATTCAATAAATTTCACAAGATATTCAATATTTTACTATGAAAGAGACTATGTGAGATGATTTTGCCCAATTGTAGATGAAGGTTAGTGTTCTGATTCTATTTAAGTTAGGCTAAGCTAAGTTATGCTGTTCTATAGGTTATATGTACTAAATGTATTTTTTACTTAACCATATTTTAAGTTTACAATGGGTAAAGTTTACCCCATAACAATTTAAGGAACAGCTGTCCAGGATCACAGGATCCTTTCTATTTTGTAGATTCCTCATCATTTAGGGTCCCTGGACTCTTCTAAGTACTTTTTGTGTGATCCTACTGGCAAACCAAGGAGAGAATAGGAAAGATTAAGAGAAATGGGTCAGGCACCCAGATAGCTTGTGAGGTTTCTGCCCACAGTCTTTCAGCCAGAAGCCAGTCACCTAAACATATGGGAGGAAGATTTTATAATAGTAATATTTAAAGTAACATCAACAATAGTTGGCATAGCTAATGATTTTTGACACATTCCATTTTCCAGATCCTATGCTAAGTAGTTTTATTCTTTCTTCTCCTTTTTCTCATCATAAGAAAGATTTAGCATGGTTAACTTACTGGTTCCAAAAGCACAAGCTTCTATGTGTCTTGTGGCTGGAATCCGCAGACCAAGGTCACTGTCTCAGAACAGCACGAGACTTAAAGGTCAAATGTGCTTTGGAGGCAAGAAGTCCAAGCTAGCCTCCTTGAGGATGAGAGAAGAGGGAGGAGTCTAGTGATAGCTGGAACCAACCAACAAGCATGTGCGTGCGACAGTATTGGATCACTGGATTCCACAAAGCTGCAGGCTGACGGCTGCCACATGGCTAGGATCAGAGACACCAGTGAAAGAACCTCTTGGCCAAGCCCTGACAAAATTGCTAACAGACAGAATTGTCCACCAATTCATTATCATCCTTTCTGGTCCCTCAGTAGACTGGATAACCCTCACTCACATTGAAAAGGGTAATCTGCTGAACCCACTAGTTGAAATGCTAGTCATATCTTGAAATGCACAGAGACGTGTTCAGAAATAATGTTTAATCTGAAACACTTTCCATTTAAAATCCAGAGTAAATTTCTTTCTGGTGGTAACTATTCAAGAGAGACCTAGTCTTCAATCTAGTGGGAACATATTTAACTTCATATATAAATGCAGATGTTTTGGCTAGAATTTTGCTACTAAAATATTCTGAGTTGCAAAAATGGACCACTGAAACAAATCCTAAAATTTAGCAACTCATCAATAACTAGTAGAGCTAGTGATTTTTCAAAAAAAATATTAAAAACAATCCATTTATTGGTCTCTAACTTAAAACTGTGAACACAACAGAAGTTTTGACATATTTATGATTTTACCATTTTTAACTTAAAGGGAATAATTTTCTTTAATCATTAACAACAGGCAGAAAGAAATCATAGATTCTAGGACTTGGACAGGGACAGAAAATATGGATTTTTTCTTTTAAAAAAAGAAAGTGGTAGAAAAACAAAAGGGCCAGCAACACATGCAGGTACACACCTGGAATCCCAGCACTCAAGAAGCTGAGGAGAGAGGATCACAAGTTTAAAGGCAGCCTGGTCACCTTAGTGAGATTCTCTTTGCATATGCCAGAAGAAGCAGCTCAGTACATGGCAGCCAGAAAACAAAGATAGGGCTGCGGTCTCAATATCTTCTTCAATGACAAGCCCCCGGTGACCTCCATTCAACGCCCAGTGAATTTCCTCTAACTAGCTCCCACCTCTAAAAGTTTCCACCCCCTCCCAACAGTTCCACAGGCTGGGGACCAAGTCTTTAAAACTCAGGTCCTTAGAGGACATTTCAGATGCACAACATAGCACACTTTGTCTCTGTGACATTCTTCCCCAAGACCCATAACCCCAATTTAATCATGAGAAAAACATCAGACTAACCCAATGGAGAGATGCTCTGCAAAACACCTTACGAGTGCTCCTCCAAACATTCAAGATCATGAACAGGAACTGCTGGGAACATAGCAGACCAGGATGATGACCAAATGTCATGTGGTATGGGATGCAAAAACAGAGAGGATGGTGGAGAGAAATGAATGCAATCTGTATGAAGGAGGAAATTCAGTTTATAGAAATTACCAGTGTTGGGTTCTTAGTTGGAGCGAATATAACACGCCTATGTGAGGTGCCATGATTAGGTAGAGGGAAGTGAGTGAAGGGTGGATGGAAACTCTCTGCACTACCTTTGCAACTTTTCTGAAATCTATAATTATTTTAAAGTGGAAAGTTTACTCTATAGAATGAATGCTTTCATGGTCTTTAATGAGCAGAGCAGGCCATTTGAACCCTTTGGCATGATCTAAGATGACATAGTTTAATGGGGTGTTCCTGCCTAATTCTGTTATTCTCAGCCTGGGATCACACACAGTGAATGGTGAATTATTCCTTGTTATTTGACCATTTGTGCTACTGCATAACTTGAAATTATTTGCAATATCACTTTGAGAGGCACTTATATTTGAGTGATCTGAGTTTGAAATTAATATTTATAGCCTCTTTGAGTCTTTATATTGCATATGAAAGGATTCTGCCTGGGTTCCTTTTGATGGTTTGTTTCTTTCCAAATGAAGCAGTAAATGTTTTGGCCTCTCCTAACTTGTCTGAGAATATGTACAGTAAACTATCAGGAAATGAATGCAACTAATGATATTGTCTGATTGCTCAATTTCTGTAAAACTCAGTTCCATATATTAAAAGCTCCCAGATCTTCACCTTTACAAAAATTTCTTTCATACAGCTTACTGTTTATTTAAGAACTTGCATCATCTTTTAAGTGATAGCAATAGTTTTCTTTTCATCCTTAATATGGAATGTTGAAACAAAAATAAATTACCAATATACTTATTCCATTTCACGTTTTACGGCAAAGTGTGGATCTTGAGGCCCATCTAGATCTGGATAGGGTGCCAAGATGCAGAATAATCTCATCAGTAGTGCCTAAATACTAAGCTTGTTCTTGCTTTATTCTCAGGATGTCTACAGAGTAAAATGCGTGAAGTTGATTTGATATCTAGAACCGTACTAGATCAGCGGTGTTCCATGAAATCTTTACATCTACATCAGAAGATAGGTTTATTATTTTGTTTTATAGATAAGTAGAGGATCAGAAAAACTTGCCCATAACCACACACCTAAGAACTTCTTGAGCTCTAATTTGTACTCAGAATTTATTTCCAAAGTCCATACTATGCCTAATGGGTAAGACATTCCCCCTCCCTCTCTCTCTCTTGCTGTCTTTCTCCCTCTCCCTCCCTCCCTCCCCGCTTCTGGGTTATGTTCCATGAATTTAATGTTCCAGCCCTTGGCCAGAGGCCTGGGATAGGATCCCTGACTCCCTGTAGCTCCTTCTCTGGATTGGCCAGCTTGGAAATCATGGGTAGGGAAGGGAAGATTCCTAGAGAAATCTTGACTTTAATCTTTCTCACTGGTGTGTACCAATGATCATCTGTCGCCATTGACTTTGAAGACAGAGAAAGGGACCACATGTCCAAAGAATGGAGATGTCCTCTAGGGAAGGGCCTCACAAAGAACAATAGCCTTTGATCAAGATTAAAGTAGCTTAAAACCGGTACATATGTCCAAACTGTCAAGGTTCATTTAACTCCATTCTCCATTTGTTACTTTAGATTTTGTTAAATTCTGGGTATCCAAAGATAAGCAAGATGTTTTTTTTGCAAATGCATATGAATTATGTCTGTTGGGATAGAAAGTCCAGCCCTTATAGCTAAACAAACCTCAAGGAGTCCTTAACCATTATCATGTTAGGATTATTAATACTAGCTGCACCACAAAGTACCCCGGGACTAACAAAAACATTTATGTCCTGTTATTCAAAGATCAGCATGGGTCTGTAAAGGCTGATCTTCCCCTGCTGATGCAGGGACCCAGCTCCCTTACTGTCATGGTAACCTCTCCCCATGACTTTCATGCCATCAGAATAAGGGCCCAGCAGGATATCCACAATCTCATTCCTAGCGCCTTTGTATATATTATCTTACATAGCAAGATGGGCTTTGCAGATGTGATTATGTTTGTGACAGATTGGGTGTGCCCAATCTAATGATACAAATCCTTAAAAACAGAGAATCTTTTCCAGCTAAATCAGAGAAAAATGTGACTATAGAAGCTCAGAGAGATCTGATGTGAGAAGCACTTGATTGGTCACCACTGGCTTTGAAACTGGAGGAAGAAGCCACGTGAACCAAAGAACACAGATGTCCTCCAGAATCAGGCAAAGCAAAAGAGACAGATTCTCCTCTAGGACTTCTAGAAGGATCAGTCCTGCTGAGCCCTTGAGTTCAGCTAGAGGAGATCCAAGCTGGACAGCTGACCTCCAGAAATGCAAGATAGAAGTGTAACTGTAATTGTGAAAGTAGAAGTTTACATGTTTAAGACACCAAGTTAGCGACAATGTATTACAGTAACAACAGAAAAGTGATACAGCTTCCACATCTAGCCGGCAGGGAAATTAGGGAGGCAGGAGGCATACTGAACAGTAAGTGCACCGGAAGACAAGTGCTCATCTTCTTTGTCACTTGTCCCGGAAGAACACAACTACTGCAAAGAAAGGTAGGACTCCTGAGGAATGTAGAAGAGCCATGGATATTTGGTGGGTACCAATGTTCTCTGCCAAAAACTTTTCTAATACCATTTTGGTATGTAGTAGACACTAATATTGAATAAAATAATGAGCAACTATAACGTTAAGTGGGTCTCAAATGCTTAAATTTATTTGAAGGAACTTATGTAGGTTAGACAGCACACACACACACACACACACACACAGACAGAGGTGTACTGCTTGTTCCTGTTTGTGCTTGATTGTGTTTGTGCTTCTTTCTTCTGTTCTAAATCAGGAGTAACTTTGGGAGAAAGACATGATTAGGTTTATGGACATATGCATATTTCTAAGGTATACTATTATTTGACTTCAACTACCTTCTATCCTGTAAAATGAAATGTAAACTGCCCCTACTTAAACTCTATGATTTAGATAAATGATGATTCTAGAATGTGATTGCTAATTTAGATCTAGTAATCATTCATATAAATGAATGTCCTTGAACTTGACTTTGCATTAAGTAAAATGGGAAAGTAGAAATGTAATTGTTTTAATGGGTTAGACGAAACAATTCCATTTGAAAGTTTCAGAAGAAGCTGTTAGAGTCCACTTTGAAAAAATACCTTCCAGCATCTAGCAGGTGTTTTGTTAATGCTCATAAATAACTCCTATAATTTTTGACCTACTATCACTATAGGTTTATATATAAATATTAATATATATGTTCATTCAAACATTCATAACTTGGTAATTGCTGTTATTCATATCTAAAACCGAATGACAAAATGACACTGTGCTTTACATTTTTAAATTAGGTTTTTCCCTTATGTTTCAAATTGCCAACCCTCATATTTTTAAAACATATCTCAATAGTTCTATTACATCATTTAATATCTTACTTCACTTACGTTTCTCAATTTTTGTGTCTCCTCAGTGTTGGAACTTGGCCAAAGCAATATCTGATTTGTGTTCATTTTATAGAATCTGTTCCTGTTATACTTTGAGATATTGATTTGCACATCATTCCAAATTTAAAATCTGTAAATGCAGTTTGTCTCTGGTACTTATACACGTCCCAGGATATTTGCTAAAGATAAAATAAGATCCTGTTGTTAAGTGAAATTTAGTAATAGATTCCAGTTTTTGGAACACAAAGCTTAAATGGCTAAAGGGCATCATTATTATTTCATAGTCTGGGCAGGAGAAGGGTCTTGCCAACTTCAGAATGGGCCTGTGATTTGACGATTCCATCCTTTGAACCACATTTAAAACACTGTTCAAGTTCATTTATTCTTGGCAAAAGCCAACTTCCTGTTTTGACAAAAATGGAATCGAGAGACTCAGTCTTGTGAATATCAAGTAACTTATTACCAAAGAATATTTTGCTAAGTAAAGTGAAAATTAATCATAAATACATGGATTTTCACAAGACTAAATGAAAATAATCTAGGGAAAGAAATGTTTAATAAAAAGCTTTTGGATTTAATAGATACTTGGAGATTAGTTTGATGAAGACTTTAATTTTACTCTGATTTTCATTATAATTAGATTTTAGTTGATTTGGGCCTTCAAATTAATACTATCACACAATTTCAAACTTATAAGAACTACACTATAGCATGGCTATTTAAACAAAAATAGGTGTTATCAAAAGTAAATGTATCCACGCTACCACCTTACCAATACAAATTCCATGTAGGCAATGTGAAAAGATTTGGCCATAGTTAAATACATTTGCAATATGCATTTTTTTCCAACTTGGTACATTACATCAGGTTCAACCAGATATATTACATTTAGAATATAATTCTGTATTTACATGGACAGGATTGAAGGTTTTTATCTATTTTAAATTAATATTGATAATAGCGGAGATAATACATCACCAAAAAGATTCCCATAAATTTCTTCCCTCATTAATAAATTCATTAGATTAATCTACAAATGTATACATAGATATTGCTATAGGCCTAACTCTGGTCCACAAAAGATAACCACATTTTTTTTATTTTAAAAATAAAAGGAGGAAAACATTAACAGACAGACAACCTTTTACAAAATAGCAAAAGAACAGTACAGACAGTACAGAGTTACAAACAAAGTGGTAGGAAATTAACAATGCTTGTT